>NC_060272.1:13501495-13608990 GCF_021613505.1 Equus quagga
GTGTTCTCATTTTCATTTGTCTCCAGATAATATTTGATTTCTTCTTTAATTTCTTCAATGATCCATTGTTTGTTGAGAAGCGTGTTGTTTAGTCTCCACATTTTTGCACCTTTCTCTGCTTTTTTCTTGTAGTTGATTTCTAGTTTAATAGCGTTATGATCAGAAAAGATGCTTGATATTATTTCAACTCTCTTGTATTTATTGATGTTTGCTTTGGTTCCCAAAATATGGTCAATCCTTGAGAATGTTCCATGTGCACTTGAGAAGAATGTGTATCCTGCTGTTTTTGGATGAAGTGTTCTATATATATCTATTAAGTCCATCTGGTCTAATTTTTCATTTAATTCTATTATTTCCTTGTTGATTTTCTGTCTGGATGTTCTGTCCATTGGTGTTAATGGTGTGTTGAGGTCCCCTACTATTATTGTATTGTTGTTGATGTCTTCTTTTAGTTCTATTAAGAGTTGCTTTACAAATTTTGGTGCTCCTGTGTTGGGTGCGTATATATTTATAAGTGTTATGTCTTCTTGGTGGAGAGTCCCTTTTATCATTATATACTGTCCCTCTTTATCTTTCTTTATCTGTTTTGCTTTGAAATCTACCTTGTCTGATATTAGTATAGCGACACCTGCTTTCTTTTGTTCATTATTAGCTTGGAGTATTGTTCTCCATCCCTTCACTCTGAGTCTGTGTTTGTCTTTGGGGCTGAGGTGTGTTTCCTGGAGGCAGCATATTGTTGGATCTTGTTCTTTGATCCATCCTGCCACTCTGTGTCTTTTGATTGGGGAGTTCAATCCATTTACATTTAGAGTGATTATTGAGACGTGGGGGCCTACCACTCCCATTTTGTGTCTTGTTTTCCGGTTTTTTTCAGTTTCCTTTGTTTCTCGTCCCATGGTTTAATCTGTTCTGATGTAGAGCTGCTACTCTCTGTTGTTGTCCTTCTACTTCTCTCCTCTGCTCTTGGTTTTGTAGCCCCTTTCCTTTTTTGGATTTTTCAGGAATGAGGGTTTTCCTGAGGATTTCCTGAAGAGGAGGTTTTGTGGCAATGAACTCCCTTAATTTTTGTTTATCTGGGAAAGTTTTTATTTCTCCATCGTATTTGAAGGATATTTTCGCTGGGTAGAGAATTCTCGGCTGTAGATTTTTGTCCTTCAGATTTTTGAATATATCATTCCACTCTCTTATAGCCTGTAAAGTTTCTGCTGAGAAATCTGCTGATAGCCTGATGGGAGTTCCTTTGTAGGTTAGTTTCTTTTGCCTGGCTGTCCTTAATATTTTCTCCTTGTCGTTGACTTTTGCTAGCTTCACTACTATATGCCGTGGAGTTGGTCTTCTTGCATTGATAAAGTTTGGAGATCTATTGGCTTCTGTCACCTGAAGATCCATCTCCCTCACCAGATTTGGGAAGTTCTCGGCCATTATTTCTTTGAATAGGTTTTCTGCCCCTTTCTCCTTCTCTTCTCCCTCTGGTATACCTATAATCCTTACGTTGCATCTCCTAATTGTGTCTGATAATTCTTGGAGAGTTTCTTCATTTCTTTTAAGTCTTGCTTCTCTCTCCTCCTCTGCCTGCAACAATTCTATATTGCCATCTTCCAAATTGCTAATTATTTCCTCCATATTATCGGCCCTACTGTTCAGAGCATCTAGATTTTTCTTAATCTCCTCTATTGTGTTCTTCATTTCCAATATTTCTGTTTGGTTCTTCTTTATCGTATCAAACTCTTTTGTGACATAGCTCCTGAACTCGTTGAGTTGTCGGTCAGAGTTCTCTCTTAACTCATTGAGAATCTTAATGATGGCTGTTTTGAAGTCATCATCATTTAGGTTATATATCTCATTTTCTTTGGGATTGTTTTCTGTGTATTTGTTACTTTCTTTCTGTTCTGGAGATTTAATGTATTTTTTCATATTGCTTGATGTTGTTGATTTGTGCCTCCGCATGGAGATAGAGTTTAGTTGCTCCTTTCACTTGTTTCAGCTGCTGTGGTGGGGGGAGCAGCTGTTTATACTTCACCATCCAGGAACCCTGTCCGTAGTTGCTAACTGGGCCTGGGCCCCTATTCGTAGCCACAGTGGCCCTTTGGATTCCCTCCTCTGCCGTGGGGGCCGTCACAGGGGGGCTTCAGGCTGCAGGTGCCTACTGTTGCAGCCCACCTAGATGTGCTCTCTCCTTGGGGTCTGCAACGGTGTTATGGGCTTTTCCAGCGGCCAGGGGTGGGATCACTTATATTTGTCGCTCCGTTGCTGTCGGCACCCACCAAATCTCACTTGTCCTCTATGGGTCGCAGGAGAGCTATTGGCATCTTCTACAGTCTGTGGTTAGTACACCTAGCTATGCTGCTTTTGCCCTGGGGTCTTCCAGCCTTGTGGCTGGTGGCTGGGTGCCTTCTACTGGTGCTGTGCAGAGGCTTTCCCTAAGGCTGCTGTGAGCCTGTAGGGTTTCCCCCTAGGCTACTAAGCTGGGTCTCTGGAACTCTCTCCAGCCCCAGTCCTCTCCGAGATCTCCGGCAATCCCTAGCCTCACGGGGCGGGCAACAGCAGCTAGGGGGTCGCCCCGCCCTCTGGGATTCTCTCCGGGCCTCTCCCGGAGCCGTGAATGCTCAGCGTGGCCCCTCTGCTAACGGCAGATAGAGAGTTTTGTCTGCTGCCCGGGCGGAGCTCCGGCGCTTCCCCTCCGGGTCGCAGAACCAGCCTTTGAAAGTTCCCCCAGCCCCGGTCCTCTCCGAGATCTCCAGCAATCCCTAGTCCCACGGGGCGGGCAACGGCAGCTGGGAGACCTCCGTGCCCTCCGTGTCTCTCTCTGGGACCCTCCGGGCGCCCCGAGCACCAGGCTGGGTCTCCCCGCCAATGGCGGGGAGAGACTCTCCCCGCGGGCTCAGGTGTGCAACTCCAAAGTTTCCCTCTGCGTTTAGGAGTTATTGCGGGGGGTTTAGGTAGGGTTCTGGTCACCTGTTTCCACTGTCGCTCCTCTGTTGTGTTCTCGCTCCTGCCTTAGATGTGTGTAGATTCTCTGGGGGTGTCCGTTGGAAGAAAGCTGCTTGCGGGTACTAGGCTGCCCGTCGGGGTCGGAGAGTTTTCACCTATTTCCACATCCTCCCGGAGGAAAGTCCATCCGCCTTCCGATGTATAGTCGCATGGGTGTCTCAGACGTCCTGAGATGCTGTCTGGATATCCTTTGTCAAGCGATAAGTGTCCAAATAATTGTAGACTCGAAGGGCGAGAGACAAAGAGGACTACTCACGGCACCATCTTGGATCTTCCAAGTCTATGGTATTTTGTTACAGCAACCTGAACAGATTAAGACAGAATGATATAATATTTACTTTTCTATGACTTGCTTTTTTCCCCTCAATACTACATTTTTGAGATTTATTCATACTAATGAGTATAGCTAAGTTTCATTAATTTTCATTGCTACAAAATAGATCAATCTATGACTACACTACAATTTATTTATCCACCTTACTACTGATGAACATTTGTGTCGCTTCTATGTTTTTGTCATTATTAAATAACGTTGCTGTTAACATTCTTGCACTTGTCTCTTGATAAATACATGCATGAGCTTTCTCTAGGATACATTCCTAGAAGTGGAATTGCTGGTATGCACCAATGTTCAACTTTACTGTTGACTAGTACTGCCAATTATCACTAGATAATGCCAAAATGTTTTTCAAAGTGATTGTACCAATGTACATTCCCACCAGCTGTGTAAGAGAGAAACTTTTGCTCCATAACCCTTGTCAACACTTGGTACAACCCAACTTTTAAATTTGTCCATTCTAATAAGTGACAATGGTATCTGATCATGGTTTAATTTGCATTTCCCTTGCTACTAATGAGTTTAACCTCTCTGCATATACTTATGGGTTGCTTGTGTTTCTCTTTTATGGTGCCCATTCATATCTTTTGCTCTTTTTTCTGTTGGGTTTTCCTTTTCTTATTGATCTGTAAGACTTCTTTATACATTCTGGATATCAATCCTTTTTCAATTATATGTGTTAAAATTGTTTTCTCCCAGTTTATAGTTATATTTTCACTCTTTTTGATGTCTTTTTTAAACAGAACTTTTTCAATTTGAGGTAATCAAATCGATTAAACTTTCATTTTTTGTCTGAAGTTTTTTTGTGTTTTAACAGAATCCTTCCTTATCCTGAAGTTATAAAGATATTGTCTTTTAAAGGTTTTACAGCTTTGCCTCTCATATTTAAATCTTTAATTTACTGTGAATTAATTTTTGTTTATGGTTTGAGGTAGGGACCTGACTTTTTCTTCCAATTGGATTGTTCTTGGACCTTTTTTTTTTTTTTTTGAGGAAGATTACCCCTGAGCTAACATCTGTTGCCAATCCTCCTCTTTTTGCTGAGGAAGACTGGCCCTGAGCTAACATCTGTGCCCATCTTCCTCTACTTTATATGTAGGATGCCTGCCACACCATGGCTTGCCAAGCGGTGCCATATCCGCACCCGGGATCTGAACCAGCGAACCCCGGGCTGCTGAAGTGGAACATGTGAACTTAACCACTCTGCCATCAGGCCGGCCCCTGGGCCATTATTTTAATAATTATCTTTTCTGCCTACTGATTTGCAGTACCCTTACTGTCCCTATATGTACATATATGTGTGGTGGTTTGATTCTCTATTCTGCTCCACTAATCTATTTCTCTATTCCTGTGTCAGTTCAACACTCTCAATTACTGCACGTATAGAGTAAATTTTAAGATCTTGTAGCAACCTTACTACTTTTCTTCAGCATTGTCTTGGATATTCTTGGACCTTTGCTCCTTCATATCAATTATAGATTCAGCTTCTTAAATTCAAAGAAAGACTCTGTTAGGGATATTGGAATTTCAATGACTATTTGGGCAGAATTAGTATTCTTACAATACAGATCTTCCTGGATTTACAATGGGGTTAAGTCCCGATAAACCCATCGTTAAGCTGAAAATATGTTTAACGTACCTAACCTCTTGAGCATCATAGCTTAGCCTAGCCTACCTTAAACATGCTCAGAACACTTATATTAGCCTACAGTTGGGCAAAATCATTTAACACAAAGCCTCGTTTATAATAAAGTGTTGAGTATCTCCTGTAATTTATTGACTCCTGTATGGAAAGTGAAACACAGAGTGGTTGTGTGTGTACAGCATGGCTGTCAGTGTATGGGTTGTGTACCCTCGTGATCGCGTGGCTGACTGGGAGCTGCAGCTCACTGCTGCTGCCCAGCATCACCAGAGAGCGCACTGCATGGCGCTAGCTGAGAAAAGATCCCGATTCAAAGCTCAAAGTACAGTTTCTACTGAATGCGTTGTCACTTTCCCACCATCGTAAAATCGAAAAATCCTAAGTCAAACTATGGTAAGTTGAGGACTATCTGTATTGAGTCTTGCCTATCCACATAAAATAGCTCTACATTTATTTAGATCTCTTCAATAAACTCTTTCTGTTACATTTTCCTAAGGTACTTCATAATTTTTGGTGCTATAATAAATGGAATTTTTAAAAATTATATTTCTAACATATTTTTCCTGGTGTTTAAATGTAATTGAGTATTTCATAAGCACTTTTGTATCCAGCAACCTTGCTAAATATTCTTATTTATCCTAATAATTCATCCATTGATTATTTAGCTTTTCTACATTGATAATCATATCATCTGTAGAAATATTGGTTTCTTCTTTGCAAAAGTTATACTTCCTTTTTCTTCTTGCATGACTCGAGAATAACCCTCAGTAAAAAATTTGAATAGAAATGATAGTTACAGGCATCTTTGTCTTTTCCTAATATAAAATAAATGTTATTAACATTTGACAATCATGCATATTTGCTGTGGTTCTTTTGGAGATGGGCTTTATCAGGTTACAGGAGTTGGTCATATTCCCAGCTTGCTTAGAGTGTTCTCTTTTTATTTTTCTGCATTTATTAAGACGATCATAAGTTTTTACCCTTTATTTTCTTGATCTACTAAATTACAAATATTAATAAAATTGATTTTCAAATGTTTAACTTGCATTTCTGGGATGAATACAATTTGGTCAGGATGTATTTATCATTTCTATTCATCACTGGATTCAGTTTGCTTAGATTTTGCTTAGGATTTATGAATGAGAAGGGCCTATAAGCTTCTTTTCTTGTACTAGCCGTATTAGCTTTTGGTGTTGCTCTAAGTTAATCTCTTTCATAAACAATAATGAGAATTTCAAAGATAAAGAAAAGTTACACAGTGTAATAGATAAGATCTCATATATTAGAATAATTACTCTCACCATCTTCCTATTCTCCCTTTCTTATTCTCTCTTCCCATTTACAGAAAATAATATAAAAGAATAATGATATAAACTATGCACATCTTTTTCAATTTTTCATGTTTTGTAGAAATTGAGAAAATGTAGAAAAAAATGTAAATAATCGTTAATAGATTTAAATTCTTAAGTTCTAATTCTTAATTTCTAATCAAACTATTCACCTGAAACACTTGCCTACTAAGTAAAAATTATACATTGGAAATAAATCATGTTCTATAATTTTCTATTAAACTCTTTAGGATTGTTCCTTAACATGTACCATGTCATGCCAACAGTTGCTATGTTATTCTAGTTGGAAAGATATGTTGGTGAAAAAGCATGAAAAAATAATTTTAAGAAGTATAGAAAGGGAAAAATTAAAATAAAGGCACAGACCTATGTATCTTGCCACTCCCTCCAAAAGTGTAACTATAGCTGCTGAATGCATTCATTTACTAGTTCCATAGTCCAAAAGAGAAAAGTTAAACTTGGGTGATTGAGTATTTGTTAAGTACAAACAAAATTGTTGACTCAGTTCTCAACAGGGGAAGACAATGTCCTTGCCCCAGGAGTTCAAAACCTGAAACAAGCAAATGCTGTACAAGTTTATCCAGCTGACAATCTGAATGAAAATAACTACATTCTAATCTTTTAAGAAAAGGAACCCAAAATAAATGTATAAAAACTTTGCCTCTTACCACCTTATCTTGAAACTTTGGGACATTATTTTCTGCTATTGCTAATTTAAGTTATGAAAGCAATGCTAAAACTCTCTGAGTTAAAAATATGGAGTGTTGTTATTTAGGCATCGATTCTCATACTCTGGATCCCTCCACATGTCACATGGCTACATGATATTCCCAAGTCATGGATTTTGCTGTTTGATCTCTGATGCAGCGTGAAGATATTTCAGGACTCCAGAAGCTAGGCAGTTCTCTGAATACACTAAGTATTCATATGAAGCAGCTCAAATGTACAAGTGCTTCCATCAACAATCACTTCAAAGGTCATTAATAACTTACAGGTGTGAGAGTGGAAATGCCCTCTGCACTCCCCTGCCCCTTCTTGAACTCTGGTTACTCTCTCTGGGCCATTTTTGTAACAGCGAATTCTTAACTTGATAGTTCTCTTTCTCCATTTTCTCTTCCCTGGCTCTGGGGCTTTTAGGATGACATTCCAAACTCTTCTAGGAAACACAAAAGCAGACAAAAATGCTTCAGTGTGTTAATTCTAGGGATTTTTTCATCCTTATGTCTTTCGTTTATTGACAGTAGAAGAAAGAAATTTAAATCCTTCTTGAGAAGATACCTATAAAGGAAATGGAAAGACAGAACAGGTGGGTAGTAAAAGTATGCCTGGTTTCAAACATGGGAAACTTATGGACTCTAACATCTGCTTGGTTTCTACCATTGCTGAAGATAGGCTCTAAAACTTTACAAGCATCTCCAAAAAGGTCAGTGAACTACATGTGAGACAGAAATTTAACTCTACATCTAGGTCAAGGTTTCTCAAGAGTGGAACTATTAACTTCCTGGGCCGGATAATTTTTGCTATGGGGGTCTTTCTTGTAGGATGGATAGCAGCATCCCTGGTCTCTACCCACCAGATGCCAGTAGCATGTACCTCCCCCACCAAGTTGTGACAACCAAAAATGTCTCCAGACATTGCCAAATATTACCCTGTGGGGCACAACTGCCCCCAGTTGAGAACCACTGATCTAGATGGAGGTGTCTTCTGGTCTTGAGCCTATGAATATGAATCAACTCTACATCAGGGCAAGCCGAATAAGACAGTTAAATGTGTCTTTACTCATTGGGTGAAGAGATGTTTGTACAGTGCTGAAGTATCACTCCACAGATTACATTTAATTACAAAGGAGAAAATGTACCTTTATGATAGAGAGAACTGGCAGTCACCATCTTAACCAAATGACCAAAAGTAGCATCACTAATAACAGGACAAACTGATGTTATATATTTAACATGAGTCTAACCAAACCTCTAGACTTACATCAAGTTTATAGAAAAGAAAAGGGACATAACAGGTTAAATGACATCATAAGGAAACAATCAGACAAATACAGAATGTGGCACATACTATAAGAAAAGGAGCCTGGATCTTTCTAAAGCTTAATATAAAAAAAAGAAAAGAAAAAATGAAAGACTATTCTAGACCAAAAAAAAGACTAAAGAGGCAAAACTGCAGCAACTTTGACTATATCTTTTTTAAAAAAAGTTATAAAAGAGGGGCCGGCCCCATGCCCTAGTGGTTAAGTTTGTGTGCTCTGCTTCAGTGGCCCAGGGTTCGCATCCTGGGCACAGACATGCCACTGCTCATTAGGCCACATTGTGGCGGTGTCCCACATGCCGCAACTAGAAGGAACCACTAAAATACACAACTATGTGCCCGCGGGATTTGGAGAGAAAAAGCAGGGGGAAAAAAAAGATTGACAACAGTTGTTAGCTCAGGTACCAATCTTTAAAATAAAGAAAAAAAGCTATAAAAGCCATATGTTAAAACAACTGGAGAAGTGTGAATATAAACTGGATATTAGATGGTATCTGAGTTGTGATCATGGTAATATCTTTATATTGGAAAAATGTCGTATGTCTCAGCAGGTGCAAGCTGAAGGTTTAGGGGTAAAGTTTCAGGACATCAAAATGTTGAGGCAAATATGTTGGAAAAGTTTCAAGATTAAAAATCCAAGAAAAACAAAAGATAAATGTGTTTAACCTATAATCTAATAAAAAGGATCCCTAGTATTTGTATCACCACCAGTAATACATACTTACTGAGTGTACTGCACTGTGAAGGATTCAAAGATACAGCAATGTAGAATTCCTGGCCATGAAGGGATAAACATTAATTCTTTTATCAAAATTATGAAAGGAGAGAGGGCTATGAAAAGTATAATAGAATAACTACGTTGGTAGTGAGAATATATTGTGTTCACTTTTTATACTCTTGATGTTTTCAAGTTTAAGTTTTCCAAGGAATGTTTATATACTTGTGGGGACTTGTAAATTTTCTGACCATAATGCAATGAGACTAGAAATCAACCAAAAGAATAAAAGCTAGGAAAGGGACAAAGATGTGGAGACTAAACAACATGCTACTGAACAACAAATGGATCATTGAAGAAATTAAAGGAGAAATAAAAAAATATTTGGAAACAAATGAAAATGAAAACACACCATATCAACTCATAAGGGATGCAGCAAAACGGGTCCTAAGGGGGAAAATTATTGTAATACAGGCCCACCTTAACAAACAAGAGAAAGCTCCAATAAGCAATCTCAACTAAACCTAATAGAATTAAAAAAAATAAGAACAAACAAATCCACAAATCAATCAATGTGATACACCACATTACCAAATGAGGAATAAAAACTACACAATCATCTCAATGAATGCAAAGAAAAGATTTGACAAGATCCAACATCCATTCATGATAAAAACTCTCAATAGGGGCAGGCCTGGTGGCACAGCAGTTAAGTGCGCATGTTCTGCTTCAGTGGCCTGGGGTTCGCTGGTTCAGACCCTGGGTGCGGACATGGCACTGCTTGGCAAGCCATGCTGTAATAGGCATCCCACATATAAAGTAGAGGAAGATGGGCATGAATGTTAGCTCAGGCCCAGTCTTCCTTAGCAAAAAGAGGGGGATTGGCAACAGATGTTAGCTCAGGGCAAATCTTCCTCAAAAAAAAAAACTCTCAATAAAATGGGTAGAGAAGGAAAGTACCTCAACATAATAAAGGCCATATATGACAAATTCACAGCCAACATCATACTCAGTGGGGAAAAACTGAAAGCCGTGCCTCTGAGAACAGGAACAATACAAGGATGCTCACCCTCACCACTCTTACTCAACATAGTACTGGAGGTTTTGGCCAGAGCAATTAGGCAAGTGAAAGAAATCCAAATAAGCAATGAAGAAGTGAAACTCTAGCTGTTTGCAGACGACATGATTCTATATATAGAAAACCCTAAAGAATCCATCAGAAAACTATTAGAAATAATCAACAACTACAGCAAAGTTGGAGGGTACAAAATCAACTTACAAAAATCAGTTGCATTTCTATACTCTAATAACAAACTAGCAGAAAGAGAACTCAAGAATACAATCCCATTTACAAACACACAAAAAAGAATAAGATATCTAGGAATAAATTTAACCAAGGAGGTGAAAGACCTATACAATGAAAACGATAAGACATTACTGAAAGAAATCGAGGATGACATAAAGAAATGGAAAGATATTCCATGCACACAGATTGGAAGAATCAACATAGTTAAAATGTCCATACTACCTAAAGCAATCTACAGATTCAATGCAATCCAAATCAGAATCCCAATGACATCCTCTACCAAAATAGAACAAAGAATCCTAAAATTCACATGAGGCAACAAAAGACCCCATATAACTAAAGGAATCCTGAGAAAAAAGAACAAAGCTAGAGGCATCACAATCCCTGACTTCAAAATATACTACAAAGCTATAGTAATCAAAACAGCATGGTAACTGGTACAAAAACAGACACACAGATCAATGGAACTGAACTGAACTGCCAGAAATAAAACCACACACCCACAGACAGTTAATTTTTCACAAAGGTGCTAAGAGAAAGGAAAGTCTCTTCAATAAATGGTGTTGGGAAAACCAGACAGCCACATGCCAAAAAAAAATGAAAGTAGACCATTATCGTTTGCCGTACACAAAAATAAACTCAAAACGGATCAAAGACTTGAAGGTAAGACCTGAAACCATAAAACTTCTAGAAGAAAATATAGGCAGTACACTCTGACATTGGTCTTAAAAGGATCTTTTCAAATACTATGTCTACTCAGAGAAGGGAAACAAAAAATAAACAAAAGGGACTTCATCAGACAGAAGAGCTTCTGTAAGGCAAAGGAAACTAGGGTGAAAACAAAAAGACAACCCACCAATTGGGAGAAAATATTTGCAAATCATATATCTGACAAGGGGTTCATCTCCACAATATATAAAGAACTCACACAACTGAACAACAGAAAAAAAAAAAAACCCAACCCAGTCAAAAAACAGGCAGAGGATAGAACAGGCATTTCTCCAAGGAAGATATACAGATGGCCAATAGGCATATGAAAAGATGTTCAAAATCACTAATCATCAGGGAAATGCAAATCAAAACTACACTTAGATATCACTTTATATCTGTTCGCATGGCTATCATCACCAAGACAAAAAATAACAAATGTTGGAGAAGTTGTGGAGAAGAGGGAACCCTCGTGCACTGCTGGTGGGAATGCAAACTGGTGCAACCACTATAGAAAACAGTACAACGTGCCACAACTAGAAGGACTCACAGCTAGAATATACAACTTTGTACTTGGGGGGTGTGGGGAGAAAAAACAGAAAGAAAAAAAAAAAAAGAAGAAGATTGGTAACAGTTGTTAGCTCAGGTGCCAATCTAAGAAAAAGAAAAAGAAAACGGTATGGAGATTTCTCAAAAAACTAAAAATAGATGGGGCTGGCCCCGTGGCCGAGTGGTTAAGTTCGCGCGCTCCCCTGCAGGCGGCCCAGTGTTTCGTTGGTTCGAATCCTGGGCGCGGACAAGGCACTGCTCATCAGACCACGCTGAGGCAGCGTCCCACATGCCACAACTAGAAGGATCCATAACGAAGAATACACAACTATGTACCGGGGAGCTTTGGGGAGAAAAAGGAAAAAATAAAATCTTTAAAAAAAAAAAAAACACAGAATACAGTGGATAAAACTTCATTTAAAAAAAAAAAACTAAAAATAGAAATACCATATGACCCAGCTATCCCACTACTAGGTATTTATCCAGAGAATTTGAAATCAACAATTCAAAGAGACTATGCACCCCTATGTTCACTGCAGCTTTATTCACAATAGCCAAGACATGGAAGCAACCCAAGTGCCCATCAACTGATGATTGGATAAAGAAGATGTGATATATAGACACAGTGGAATACAATTCAGCCACAAAAAAGACAAAATAGTCCCATTTGCAACAACATGGACGGAGCTTGAGGGTATTATGTTAAACAAAATAAGCCAGACAGAGAAAGACAAACACCATATGATTTCACTCATCTGTGGAAGAGAAACTAACACAGGGATAAAGAGAACAGTTCAGTGGTTACCAGTGGGAAGGCGGTTGAGGGGTGGGCACAAAGGGTGAAAGGGCGCACTTACATGGTGACAGACAATAAATGTACAACAGAAATTTCACAATTTTGTAAAGTATTATGACCTCAAAAAAAAAAAAAAGCCATTCTAAGGCCAATAAAAAAAAGTAAAAAAAACCAAAAAGCTATTTGATGATAAAGTTTTACACCTATGTACAGAAAAATATCTCTTTTTGTTGTTCTTGGTAGTAAGCTGACATTAGTATTTGCAATTGGGCCTATTTTCACTACTTAGATTCTACTGAGTGTTGACCTCTGGGCACTAAGACCATAAAAGGGGGACATGACCCAGAACACAACAAGCTTCAGTGAGCATCTCATCCATTCCTGTGACATCAATGGCCATAAAGGTGACTTTCAAGTCTGTGACCTGCCTCCTTAGCAGACATGCCATTTCCAGTTGCCTTTTTGATATCTCCATTAGGTATCTCAAAAGAACTAAAATATAAATTTTAATAACTCTTAGCCAAATGCATCATCTTTTCCTACTAAACCCACAGCTCCTTCTAGATTCTCTAATTCAATCAGTGACCATTCTTTCATCTTTTCTCATCAACCTTATCTTCCCTCATTCTACTTCTTCAGGCTATACAGCTAAATTTGTTGTTAAGCATTCATTTTTTAATTTTCCTATGAAATACATTTCAAGAGCTTACTAGTTTAACAATTATTGTACTTCTGGGGCCAGTCCCGTGGCCAAGGGGTTAAGTTTGCACACTCCACTTCGGGGGCCCATGGTTTCGCCAGTTCAGATCCTGGGTGCTGACGTGGCATTGCTCATCAGGCCATGTTGAGGTGGCGTCCCACATGCCACAGCCGGAGGGACCCACAACTGAAAAAGTACAACTATGTACCGGGGGGCTTTGGGGATGAAAAGGAGAGATAAAATCTTTAAAAAAAAAACAATTATTGTACTTCTATAATACTTTAAAATCTTTTAATTATGAATTATTTCAAACATATAGGAAATATAAGAAAATTAAATGATATCCAAAGATATTAACATTTTGCCATATTTGCTTCATATCCCCCTTAAAACAAGAGGAAACAAAACATTATAGATACAACTAAAATCTTACCTTACCTGTACCCTCTTTACTTCCACAGATATAATTGCTATCCTAAAGTTAGTATGTATTATTCTCATGTCTGTTTTTGTACTTTTACATGTTCACTATTGTTTTATATTTTTAAATTTTACATAAATAATATATGGATGTATTGCTCTGAAACTTACTTCTTTTCATCTAATATGTTTGAGATCCATACTGATGATATAAATGCAGTTGATTAATTTTAAATGCTGTATGGTGTCCCATTGTATGAATAAACCACAATTTATAAATTCACTTCCATGTTGTGTGACATTATTTCCACTATTTGCTATTCCAAATAGTGATGCAATGAATTCTTGAACATATCTCCTGGTGCAGACATGTAAGAATTTCTCTAGGGCAGATATTTGTGTACCAGAACTTGGTTATAATTTAGTCACATGGCCACACCTATTTGCAAGAGAGGATGAGAAATGCATTCTTTATTCTGGATGGCCATGTACCCAGCTAAAAATTAGGAATTCAATTTCTAAGGAAGAAGGGAAGTACAGATACTGGTATTGCGGTAAGCAACTAGCAACCAGCAATTGCTGCCATTTTAAGTATTTCCAAATGTCTTTGAAAACTTCAAAGAGGTTATTCCAATTTATACTCCTATCAACAATGAATAAGAGTTCCAGTTTCCCCATATGTTCTCCAATAACTCAGGCCATCAAACATATTAATTTTTACCAATCTGATGGGTGGGAAATAGTATGTCCCTGTTTTAATTTGCATTTCCCTGATTACCAAGGATAAGCATCATTAACTATTCTAGTTTCTTCTTCTTTGAAATGACTAGTCATTTTTCTATTTGGTTGTCTATTCATTTTTTATTGTAAGAGTGTATATACATATACTTGATACCAATTTGCCTTGAAAATTTTTACCAGTCTTCAGTTTGAGTATTCACTTTTTTGATGATTTGTTTCATTATGAAGAAATTTTTAATTTTCATGTATTTATTGCACAGACTGCTAGTTGTCTGCCAAACTCCATTCTCCCCTTCTTCCATAACAATAGTTGGAGCTAGACGTATGTCTACTCAGCCAAGCTACAATTCCCAGCCTCCCCTGCAGCTTGGAGACTAAGTTGCCATCAGTGGGATGAACCTGGAATTAATGTGTGCTGCTTCTGAGTACAGGCCTTAAGATATTGGGTATGTGTTCAATTACTGTCTCTTCACCTTCCTTCTTACTGTCATGTTAAATGCTAAAAACTAGAGCAATCTTGCAAGCTACGTGTTGAGGATAACAAAGCTGCCCAACTAATTCATTTTTAAAAATCTCTACTATAGCTTTGTCTCCTTTTAAAATTTCTAATATTGTACACTTATGCCTTTTAAATTAAATTTTGACAAAAGTTTGTCTTTTATTAACCTTTTCAGTTTATTAACCTTTTCAGAGAACCGACTTTAGTTTTCTTGAGCCTCCCAATTGCTTCTTTGATTTCTAGTTCATTCATTATTGTGCTCATTTTTTTTTCCTTCTTCTCCCTGAAGCCCCCCAGTACATAGTTGTATATTGTAGTTGTAGGTCCTTCTGGTTGTGCTATGTGGGATGCCGCAGCAGCATGGCCTGACGAGTGGTGCCATGTCCCCACCCAGGACCCGAACCAGTCAAACCCTGGGCCCCCAAAGCAGAGCAAGAAACCTAACCACTCAGCCACAGGGCAGGCCCCATTTTTGTGCTCATTGTTATTATTTCCTTCCTTCTTCACATCTTTATTACAGTTTTCCCCTAGGTTTTTTTTTCAATGTCATTGCAAATGGTATTTTAAAAATTTCCTTTCCCATTTGTGTCTTGCTAGTATACAGGAATACAATTATTTTTGTATTTTGACCTTATATCTAGTTATCTTGCTAAAAGCACTTATTAACGTTGATAGCTTGTAGATTCATTCAGATTTCCTACCTACTGTCTGTAGGACATTACACAGCCATGTCCCCTGCAAATAAATTTTATTTATTCTTTACTAATCTTTATGTCTTTTCTTTCTTTTTTCTTGACTTATTGCACTGGCTATGAGGCTAGGACCTCTAGTATAGTGTTATATGGAAGTGGTGAGAGATGACATCCTTTATGTTGTTCTCCCTTCTCCCCCTTGTTAGGGGGAAAGTATTCAGTCCTTTGAGCATTATGTTAGCTTGTGTTTTTCGTAGGTGCTCTTTATCTGGTTGAGGAAGATGCCTTCTATTCTTAGTTTGCTGAGAGTTTTTACCATGATCTATTCATATTTTCTATACCATATACTCTCAGTTTTGGTAAGTTGTGTTCCCATGATGTTTTTAAATACACTAAATTAGTCATCATCATTATTTTATACATGCAGTCATTGTTTCAATATTCCCACATGTTGATGATCAACTTTATGCACCATTTTTTCTTGCAGTCCACTCCTTCCCTCTGGGTTTAACTGACTTCTTCCTCCTGTGACTCATTTAGCTTCCTATAATAATTATCAATGTGAGTGGTGAATTCCCACTTCTTTTGGTCTGAAAATGTTTTTATTTAGCACTTACTCTTAAATAATAGCTTAGCTGGGTATTGCATTCTGAGTTACAGTTGTTTTCTCTCACCCCTTTCAAAATAGTATTCCTTTGTCTTCAGACCTCTCTTGTTGAGAAGTATGCTGCTAGCCTAAATGTTGTTTGTTTACAATCTTTTACAGTTTCTGATATTATCTTGTCCATCTTTGAACACCCTATAACAATTTATTGGTATTTCTTTTAAAGTATTTACTATATATTATTTAGTCATTCTCCATACTTTAGCCTTACTTTGTATTTTTTAGACATTTTCCATAATTGCCTTAACTCCACCATTAGAGAACAAGCTACCTAACACTGTACTAAATGCTATACATCTTTTACTATAAAGAAGCACCATGTTCTCTTCTGGAATGGGGAGTGGCACATAATGAAAAAAGATCCAAATGACCTATCTGAGTTTAGCATCAGAGGTTTGTCTCAAAGAGTGCCTAGATATCAATTTGTTGACAATTGGCTAATGTTTAAGAACAAACAATAAATGAGTAAATTATCTATGCATTGACTATTCTGTTCACAATTTATTGTTTGGCTTCCAACAGATGGTTGGCATTCTTACTAGGGACTGTTTAAACATCAAAAAGGTATTTGTTAAGCTCAGCAAAGTTTTCACTTGTCAACATGGGAATTTATCAGTGTGTATACAGATCTGACTCTGAGTGAAATTATCCGAAAGGGGAATAGCCCCAACTATTCCCCAACTAGACAGTCTAAGCTGTTTCCATCACTGGGGTTCATATATATCTGAGCAATTCTGAAAAAATAGGAAGACAACCACCTAAAATCTTTTTACATGAAAGACTGAGAAGTCTCCTGGGAGTAAACTTATCTTAAGCAAAGCGAAGATTAGATAGCTTGATCTTGAAACAAAGTCTTGGTGCTTAGAGGAAACAAGTAATTTTGAATGTACCATAGTTCCAGAAACTGGGCATTATCCCTAGCTCAGACCACCGTGGATTCAAATTTACGTTCTAAGAAGAGAGAGAGCTATATAAATAAAAATGAAGGGGGCCAGCCCTGTGGCACAGCGGTTAAGTGCACACGTTCCACTTTGGTGGCCTGGGGTTCGCCGGTTGGGATCCCGGGTAAGGACATGGCACCGCTTGGCAAGCCATGCTGTGGTAGGCGTCCCACATATAAAGTAGAGGAAGATGGGCACAGATGTGAGCTCAGGGCCAGTCTTCCTCAGCAAAAAGAGGAGGATTGGCAGCAGATATTAGCACAGGGCTAACCTTCCTCAAAAAACAAAAAAATTCATATAAAAATGAAAATACCTATTTGTATTAGAACCATTGATGGAGTATATTGTAGACCATTTTGGAACCTTCTGACAGAGCATATCAGATAATCAACAATGAACACTGCAGAGCTTTGGCATCTCCCTATTATCAGAATATTCGTCACCAGCTGAATCCAAAAGCAGCAGCAACAATACACACAGAAGAAATGCCTGACAGGAGGGGTGACACGGAGAAAAACCAGTAACAGAGATGGGAATTGGGGGTCAAGAACACTAGTGATGCATACAGCACAAGGATCAGGGCTAATTTAACAATATGGTCAAGGTATGAGAGAGAGACACAAAGCCTCAAATGGAGAATGTTAGAAGAAGACTATTTAGGAAGGTGAATTTTTTTTTAAATATTGGCACCTGGGCTAACAACTGTTGCCAATCTTCCTTTTTTTTTTTTTCCAAGGATTGGCACCTGGCTAACAACTGTTGCCAATCTTTTTTTTTTTTTCTGCTTTATTTCCCAAACCTGCCCCCCTCCCGCCCCCCCAGTACATAGTTGTATATCTTAGTTGCAGGTCCTTCTAGTTGTGGGATATGGGACGCCGCCTCAACGTGGCCTGTCGAGTGGTGCCAAGTCGGCTCCCAGGATCCCAACCCTGGGCCGCCCCAGCATAGCACGCGAACTTAACCACTCCGCCACGGAGCCAGCCCTCATTTTTTTTTTTTTTTTTTTTGGAAGGTGAATTTTTAATCGACCACATTGAAGATAATTACACTCACTGTGAATAGGATGTTTTAAAATTAAGATACTTCTGATTTTATGAAAACATTTGATGATTTTAATAACTGAAAAACTCCTACGTTTTCCTCTAGTTTAGTCCTCTCAACGGCTAGAAATAGAATGTCCCCAGAAATCTTTCACAGAATGACAACCAAGATGAAGAATGTCATCCAAGGAACTGAAGTCTGGGGTAACTCTAAGTTTAATCTAATTTCAAAACCATATATGCCATTTTACTGTAAAGTAATACTTTGTACTTACAAAGTGTTAGGGCAACATCTTTCTTCAGCTTTTCTAGGTGAGAGAATGAACACAAAAACTTCCGTGATTTGCTAGCCCAGATCCGTCATCTCTCCTCTCTTTTTTGCCACAAGCAGCACCAACGTGCATTCTAGCCCAGGGAGTGGGGCATGTCCCGGCAATGCCACGGCGGCAGAAGTTTTGAGGGAGAGGGGGCTGAGCAGAGAAGACAGAAAGGTGACTCCAAAATACCGAGTGGAGCACCAACCCCGTATAGTGTAGACTCTGCAGACCACTTGAGCTTCCTTCAGGGACTGGACAAAGGCACTTCTCGAGGGGGAGGAGTACAGGCTCAAACTGAGTGAGCTAAGAAACGGAAAGAGCTCCCCCAGGTGCCCCACAACCTCAAATTAGTTTCCTTACTTACCAATCCACGGCCAAAAATAACCCACTAGTGAGATATAGCTATACCAAGTGCGGCAGGTATCAGTTAAATTTCCTCCTCCTCTGTATGAATTTGTATTATTTATAAGACACTTGACACATGTTTAAACACTTGCATAGCTCCTCAGTTTCAGGAAATATGGCTTGTTCTGCTGAGGGGAAAAAAGCATATAATGAGGGAGTTAACAAGGGCTGATATTTTTTTACAACATTCTTTAAAATCTGAAAAACCTCTTTAAACACCAGGAACAGCTTAAATAATTCACTCTAGGCCTTCGGGGCCCATGTGGACGTTTCCCACTCGGTTCCCTTTCTGGCCACATTCTCCCTGGGTTTCATCTCAGGCGGTGGGCCTCCACCACCACGTGTGGCCTCGAGGCCTCACGCCACCCGTCCTCCGGCCTCGGGACCCCGGTGGCCCGCGGGACCCCGGGAAGATCGAACCCCGGAAGGCGCCCCCACGCCCTTTGACCCCTGGGCGCGCAGGACGCTGGGAGCAGGCGGAAGTGCGGCATCGAGGGGCTTGGCGGCCTGTTGTGGCCTGGAGGAAGTGGCTTCCAGGCCACCGGGCAGGCCTGGCAGGCAGCTGCGGGAGGCAAACGCTGCCGAGGTGCTGGGTCTCCGGCCCTACCCCGCGGATTTTACGACCGCTGGAAAGGAGCCAGGAGACCACTGCCCTTGACCCACCGCCCGGCCCCTCCTTGGCGGGCGGATGAGGGCGGCCTACCCGGGCAGGGCCCGCGCGGAGGCTCTAGGGGCGGCATGGAGGCGGCTTCGCGGACTTCTGGCCTTCGTGGCCGTTGTTTTTCCGCGAGGGAGGTCGACGGGAGCTGAGTTCTCTCACGTCTCTCGCACTCCCGGGGCCCCGGGAATTGTGAAGCCGGCCTGCGGGCCGGGCAGGGAGGAAGGAGCGCGAAACGCGGCCGCCTAGCGCGGCCAGGGTGGCGCCTGCTGCAGGGCTGCTGCGGCGGAGGGAAGCACCTGCCTCCGCCCACCTTGACCCCGAGGCCGCGGCGTGGTGCTCCCGGCGCCGCTCTGGGCCGTCCTCGCGGAGGTCGGAGAAGGGCGAAAGCCAGAACCTCGCGGCCCTGGAGTGCTCCCCTGCCAGGGGGCGACCGGCTGCCCTTGACCGAGCCCCGCTCGCCAGGGCAGAGAGAGTTCGACGCTCCCGAGGAGGGAGTCTCGATGGAGGAATTCCTCCTGCTTCGCTTCCAGAGTTGAAAGCCGGGAGGCCGTCGGTTCTGCAAAGAGGAGCAGTCGGGCGCAGGCAAGCAAGCAGCTGATGAAAGTAATTGTCCTCGCGCACACAGCCCAGCGCCCAGGGGAGCGCGTGCACACAGACACACACACGCACACACACAACTTGCCTCATCTAGCTGCCCAACCTTAGTATTCCGGGCATGCGGTTCTCAACAACTTGCTTGACACAATAACAAAGACATTTAAATGCCAGGACGCAGACTTCACTTTTTAACCTGCTGAGAGGAGCTACTTTCAAAGCTTCCCCACCGCGAATAAACTGACAAAAAATATGGGGTGCACTTATAAATTAAACACCTTACCCTCAAAGCAACGTGCGTTAATCAGGTTTCTAAGGCAATAGCCATCTCTGTCTTTTCCTATTCACCCAAATAATGCCCCAAGAAGGAACCCCTTTACACGACAGAAAGCTGGGAAAAAAAATGAATTATACCCATTGCTAGTAAAAATCATCTTAAATCAATAGAGCACCACTTGAACTTGAGTTTCCATTGTTTCACTGAATCATCAATGTTTTTAATTAAACAGAGCTACCCTTTCTGTTAAAACATTGCATAAAAGGGTTAGGTTTCTACTTTTGTTGAGGCAGCTGGCGTTTGTTGGCTGTTGTGTTTGAGCAACAGACTGTTCAATAGAAGCGAGAAATAGCTCAACGCGCTCTTAATAGACCTGTTTCAACAATGTACCTTGAAAAGGAATACATTGTGTTATTGTGTTAGTTTGCTACAAACCTATTAAAAGAAAAATAGCATCCATCAGGTCTAACAAAACGCATTTGTATTGTATGTACTTATCTGCTTCAAATACACTTCTTGGCACAATGTCTAGAATTCAACTAGATCATCAAAAGCTGGACAGAAGAACACATACCAGTTAGGTAATGATACACGGGCTAAAAATAATAATAAAGGAAGATCTAAGCAGACGGTAATCGCCTCTTTTTGTTTATCATGAGAAATACAGGCAACCCTACTGCAATAGAAAATATATTGCAAAAGTGTGGACTCCTATGACAAAAATTTTTAAAACATTTCTAGCATGGGAACATTGATTCAAATCCCATATTTGGAACGAATCTGATACACTTTCGATAGCAATTTGTTTCAGAGAAGGATTCAGGGCAGACGCGATGCATTTTTAAAGCAGAATTAAACAGCGCAAAGAGCCGGTTCTTTAGGGAAATGCGTGAAACAAACAAATCGAAAGCAAGGGTTCTAGCCAAGAGGTTGGGGAGCAGCGCTGTCTGGCAGTAGGGAAGGAAGTGCTTCTTGAAAGTGCTCTCTTAAAAATGATTCTTAAATTTAGTGTATTTTAAACACAAAACGAAACTTGAAGCATAGAAATAGGCGACATTGCTGCTGTGAGACGGAACCTATGATATGTTTCAGGGAGTGCTGCCACTTGGACCACAAACCTTAGAAAAACAGAGCCGCAAATGATGAAGCTAATTTAGCTGTGAGATCCGCTTAGCAGAAAGGACACCCAAAGTAGCATCTGTCAGAGGGAGACATCTTTTGCTTCCATGAAAGGCAATCAGTTTTGTTTCCAATCTCAGAGTGCCCAATATTCAACTTTCAAGCACAAAAATGTTGGGGACACAAGAGAATAGTAGACTGCCTACAAGTGAACTCAAATGTCCACATAAGAGAACGTCCATAGATTACAACAGCACCCTATTGGAGATGTTTATGTCAGCAAATAGGGGAAACAATATTTTGGTCAATACAGTCTATTGTTTTTTTACATTTCTGAATTAGTAAATTATCACGTGAAGATTTAGAAAAATGTCACCCTGAAACTTTAGATGATAGTTTTGCCTTATTGTAAAATGCTATGTTACACTTTTCTAGAGGAAATTTGAAGTTAGATGAGTGATATGACTGCTCTCTTCAGTTAAAACATTTTCGTTTCTCAAGAAAGGTGTGTGTATGGAAGTATGGGGAGGTGGTTGAAATGTGTTTGATTTATACTTTAACACTTCACTGATAATGTCTCCTCTCTAGAACAAATCAATTTTGAATTAATTCCTTTGGATTTAAAAAATGGAAATGAAATCATAAACCCCAAATTACATGTCATGAAATTAGTTTCTCATAAAATTGACAGCAGAGTTGACATTTCCAAGGTGAGATTTTTTTATGTTTTAGATAATCTACCAAAGATGAAAGGAAGTTCACAATAAATTGGTTTGACCATGACATGAAATGTGGTTACTAAGCCTTTTTAAGAAGTCTTTGATTTACATTTAGAACTTTTAGAAATGTTGGCATGTCAGAAGTTATGCTGTCTAGGGGGAAATATTTGATGCATTTTAGTTTCAAGAGATTGTTCAAATAAACAAAGAATCATAGAGGGGATCATTTGAAAACCCAGCAAAGGGAGAAATGTATTTTAGAGGAAGACTGTAATCTGATTCCTTGTTTTGTTCTTCGTCTTGAAAATCCTTGATTCTCTACTCTTGCAAAGAATTTTCAATAATATATAAAGGCTAGTTATTTTTACTTATTTCTCTAAAGTAAAAAAAAAAAAAAAATCCAAATAGTGTGTACTGTAATTTGTCTCCCTTTAAAGAAGAGGAAAAAGAGGATCACATATAGATTATTTTCCATATGCCTGCCAAAGTTTGCTAGAAAGAGACTTCTGGCCTGTTAATTCATTAATCACTAATATCTAGAAAAGTTTTATCCAATCAAATATTTTTTAAAAAGTCTTTACAACTGTTGATCCTATGCAGCATCTAATTTGAAAGATTCTGTAGGCTACATTTTCAAAGTGTCGAATATCTTTCCAGTTTCTTGGTCTGCCTTAGGTAGGCAAATGATTATCATTTCAGATTTCCTTTGCCTTTTGCCTCAGAAGTATGGAAAGTAAGAGAGGTTAATATTTTTAAAACATTTCTGCCACACGAGATTATTTCAATGCCATTCTCTGGTGTTGTGTCTGAAAAACGGGTGGCCCAGCCTGCTGCCCGCAGCGCCAGACATTCAGCTGGATCTACCCCTGGGCACAGTCGTCAGAGGGAAAAGATTCAGCTTCCAAACTTGATTAAAAACAGCCTAAGAGTTTCTCCCCTGCTAAAGAACTGTGTGGCTTGAGAAGCTGAGTATGCCCCTTCGGAGAGGAGGTGGCTGAGGTCTATATCCCTTTCATATAGGAGTTCAGGGAAGCTTGAAAAAAACAGTAGATAGCGGGTTGCAGAAAGACAACTAGTCCACAAAAATCCAAAGTTGAAATTCGCTTTATACCATTTAAGAGAAATGCTGAGAAAGAGCGATTCAACCTTGTAATTTTTCACCTTAATTAGAAGGGAAAAAGGAAACATGCACAAACCAACGACCTACTGAGATGCTTGGGAAATGTTAACTTGTTTCTGAGTTACCTTTTTTTTTTTTTTTTTTTTTTTTGCTTCTTTCAGCTCATACTTCAAAATATCCTTCTCCTCCCAAAGTTATATTCTGGATGATACAATTAAAACAAAAATACTCAAATACAAAAATGAACTTAGAAATGAGGAATGTGTAGCTTGGTGAATAAAGCATATGCCTGTCAGCATCTTCTTAAAGATATGTTGTTGTTGTTGTTGCTCGTGATTTTTTTATGGTAAAAACTAGAGACATCCAAACAGGAATCCAAACATAAAGAGCAGTAGGAGGTTTCCTGATGTGTTTCAATAATAAAATGAAAATCGTGTCTGTATGTGCCTGTGTGTTCCCCTTCGATTTGAAATTTTATTCCAGAAAGTGGTGCAATTTGTTACTTTTCTTTGTGGGCACAGGAGGAGGAAAATATGATACATTTGGGGATTTTTCAGTAGAACTATGTTTAGTTTTAATTTTCCTGTATTTTAAAATAAACACTTTCACCAAAGCATGTTTGATCTTTGCAAGAAGGAAATATACATTGTGAAGGAATGTGCAGCAGTTGGGTATGAAAATGGGGTTGTGACTCACAGCTGCAGGCAGAAAAAAAGGCGTCGTGGTGTCAGCCAGAGGTGTTCAGTCTAATAATTCAAGCTGTAAACTGTATCCCCTAAAATTACCTACATAATAAATCATTGTGTGAAGAGAAAAGTTTGGACTGAAAAGTGTAAGTGAAGCAGACTCCTCAGGAGACTTCTGTGCTGGGACCTATTGGCAATGATGTGAAATATGGGTTTATTTTGCCCAAACTTTAAGGATCAGAATAATACTGGAAATTATTCCTGTACAGATGATTTTTTTTTTTTTGCCTTGGATTTCAACACATTTCTACATAGTCTGTTGCAGAAATGGGCTTGCATTTTTTTCTCTCCTGATCACAGAGCCGAAACTACTTTATGGGATTTACAGTCAATTTATACAGCTTCAAGAGAAAACTCAATTCAAGAATGGCTTGTTTAAAAAAGAAAAATAATGTAAGTGATCAAATACATATCAAGAATGGAAGCAGAAGTCTTTCTGGAAATTCCCTTAGGTTCCTGTCTCAGATTTCGTTATTGTTTATAGGTACCAAAGAAAACACTACAGCTATGTAAACTGGCGAATTAGCTTGCCTAGGAATTCACTGCTAGATTGAAACGCTTAGACACTGCGGTTGGCAAAGCCAGTGTCAAATCCCGGAGACTTGAGAAACAGGAACCTTTGGGGGTAGAATGCACCCGTTTGGAGTAGAAAGGAACTCAGTGCCTGGAGAAAAGATGCAATTGTCAAGAGGAAGTTTAAAGGCCAAGAATACACGAAGTCTTTGAAACAATAAGGGTGAGGAAGTCAAGAAGCAGACTCGCCAAAGCCACATTGAAACAATTTATTTTATAGGATACCCCACATTTCCAGAATTAGTGAGCAGAAGAAGCGCCACGCTGGGAACGCAGGCTGTAGGCTCTCGCGCTCACACCCGCACTGCGAGAGGGAGAAAGTCAAGTTGACACGGGTCTCTTTCGCCTGGGCATTTCAAATGAAAATATAAAGAGGAGGGCGGGGAGAGAAGGAGACAAAACGAAGCTCGAAAAGAATGACTTCGACGAAGTCTGCAATAAAGATTAACTGGAAAAAAGAAGTCCATAGCAATTAAAACTCCTACCCTAGCTCATTAGTATTCATGACCGAATGTCCAGCTTTTCTGTTTATCTTTCTCTCGGGATCAATATCAGAGCAGCGTGGGCCGGGGAGGAGCCCAAGCCGGGCCCTGCGTGCGGCTGACCTTTCGCGCCCTCCCAACAGGTCAGAGCATCTTCAGAACCGCCAGGCCAACGCCGCGCCCATGCTCATTAAAACCACCATTCATCTGCCAGCGGGGAGAGGGAGGGGGAACAGGCCCGGGTGGTGGTGGCGGGGGTGCAGTGGGCAAACAGACCCAACCGACTCCAAAGAGTTTCGAGAAACCACACTCGGCCACGCCAACCACTGTGGGCCCAGTGGGCCGGGAGAAAGAAAAGAAAAACGAGCTGCGTCTGCAGCAAGAGGGGCAGCGCGGCTCCTGGCCTGGCCCTCACTGGCTCCGCCAGGTTCCAGACCCGAAAATTTGTCTGGGGGAGGCAACATAGGACCTCCCCCCCCCCGCCGCCGCGACACCGCCCCCCCCTCCGCCCCTGCCAGAGAATCCCACCCCTAGCCCTAGCCCGGCGCAGTCTGCAGCCTCCCCAGGCCGCCGCCGGCCTCTGAGGAGTAACCCGGTCGCGGAGCGTTAACTACGATGATTGTCTTTGACATTATTAACATTATTATTATTTCTACCCCCGACCTTGTCTAGCGGCGCTGCGCTCCGTTCTGCTCCCCAGGACCACTGGTTTGGCCTCAGGGACAGAAAAAACTTGGCTTCGGGAGGTTAGGAAAGAAAGAGGCGGAGGCAGGGGTTGGAGAGGTGAGGTGTGTGTATTGGGGGGGGGGGGTCATCTTCTCCTTCCTTCCCTACTGGTTTATCTGAGAGGTGAGGGGGCGCCCTTCCCCCACGTACACCCGGGGGTCAGAGGGCATGCGGGCAGGCCAGACCTCACACTCCCCGAGGAGTGGGCCCGAGCGATCCGATTGCGGGTAGCCCCCACCCAACTTAGTCTCACACGGGTGACTCGACGTGCGGGGCTCAGAAGTGCGGCCCAGGCCGTGGACTCTCAAACGCCAAGCTGGGTGGAGAGCGCAGGGCAGGCCTGGCCGCCTCGGAGGGAGGCTGGAGGCGGGTGGGGGAGCTGGAGACAGCAGAGGGGTGGGGTGGGGGGGTGCGTTTCTTGCTGGGTCCTCCCGTCAGCCGCCCCCAATTTCTTCGTCTCAGGTCCATCCCACCCACAGGAGCCTGTGTCTGGGGGATGCCGAAGGAGGCGAGTGTGTGTGAGTGCATGTGTGTGTGTGAGTCTGCTGGGGCGTGGAGAGAGAAAGAGAATGTGTGTGTCAGTCGGTCTGTCCGTCTATGTGAGCGCACGCAGGTGAAGGGGCGCCGCCATCTCTGGCCTGGTTGCTAAGCTCATCCCGAAAGGCGGGTCAGGCGGGATGCGCGATGCGGGACGAGGGCGAGACGCAGGGCTGGAGACGAAATGAGGTGTCACCTCTTCCAAAGCTCGTTGGCCCCTGGGAACAATAGGGAAACGTGAGAGGGCGTCGAGGTGACCGCCGCACGGACAGTTCCACGACTGGGCCCTGTAGGGGCGGGGCGGGAGTGGGAGGACGATGGCTCCTGGTACCCGGCCTGAGATCTGGGCGCTGGCGGCGCAGGGGCGGGGCGGGGCGTGGACACTGCAGCTCCAGTCTCCCCACAGCCTTGACCATGAACTCAAACACTCGGGCTGCCCTGGTTATGTTTTACAGAAGTTCTCATTCGTAACACCCTGTTCAAACTGCCACAGCTGCCTTTTGGTTCTCAGGAGCCCAGCGGCTCCAGCCTGAGGGTTTACGCCTGATCACCTGATCCAGTCTCTGGAAGGATCTAGATTCTTCCTAAAATGAAAACCCAGCAACACTGTTGGGGCCAGGGATGGGGAGAGGGGAGGTTAAAGAGGGGGCGACATTTCTCCTGCCCTGCTCCTAGCTGCCAGTTAAAAATAGAAACCGTTCATTGCTGTCTGCTGGGGGTAGCAGTGGGCTGAGGAGCTCCAGGTTTCTGTGGAACTGGAGCGATATCAGACTATAATCAATCAATCCACAAGTACTTATTGAATGCCTACTTTGGATCTCGAGGGCTGCTTTGCGGGGCATGTGTCCGTTTAAGTAAAAACGCATCTAAGGGGTTCAACCGAATCTTGGTGGGGTGTTATTTCGAGGCCTTTATTTCTTAGCTCTTGGACGCAGGCCTAGCTCGCCCTTTAGGTTATTTCCGTGGCGTGATGTGGGGGAGGGTAGAACCCGAGTCCCTAGTGAGTACTTGGTGGGTCCCCACATGTCCGGGTATGCTACTGGCGTGCTCACCAGGGACCTACCAGAACACACCTCCTCCAATCCTGCCAATCCTGGCACGCAACCGGTCGTCTGGAAAGGCCAGACCTTCCTTGCCAAGCCTGGGATGTGAGCGAACAGCAGGAACACAGGGGAACCTGAACCTCCGGTCCAGCCTGTGATCTGTCCCTGATCTCAGAGTTTCATGAGGAAAATACACCACTAGAGACTGAAAACTTCCGTCTGAAAAAGAGACAAAGGGCCCAGGGGGTGGGGAGGAGGAAGAGAGAAGGTGCCAGCAGAAAGGAAAGAGCCCGGGACAGCGTGGGACACCGTGCGATGGGATTTGCTGGGCCTGGGACCTGTTTCCTTTACGCGAGTCCCGCCAGGCCTCGGCCCTAGCAGCCTCCCCTTGCTTGAGCCCAGAGCAAAACCGACCTGGCCTGTGGTCCAGGAGTGACCTCCTCCCCGCTTGGGACTTTAGGGAACCTCACTGACCCGAGAGAAGCTGATACCGGTGCCAGTTATCATTGTGGTCATTAATAATGCAGTGAGGATCACGATAATTAATAATAATAATGATGGGCTCCCAAGGGGGCTCCAGCTGCCTCGAGATAAAGCGACTCTCGCGTTGAGAGGAGTTTCTCCGGTGGCTGATGGAGCGGAGAACGAAGAGAGCGATCTCGGGCGCTATGAAGTTCAAGTCGACTGCGGTGACTGCAGAAATCTTCCTTTGGCTGCGGCAGTCGGGCCTCCCTGCGAGCAGCGAACCACAGCGCAGCTCTGGTTCGCTAAGGGAGGCAAGGACGGCCTTCGTCTGTGGTTCTGGAGTCAAGGCAAGGGCAGGTTAGAATTCAGGTCCATTTAGGCAGAGGGAGGTGGGGGGATTCCTGCCCCCCCCCCCCCCAACACACACCTTCAGGCCCAGGTGCCTCATTGTGGCGCAAGATCTTGGGCCGCCAGCCCCCGCGGGCCTTCCAAGTTGAGCAATTCTGACATCTTTGATACTCACACTTTTGCCATCTACCCCTCCCCCCATCCTGTCTCCGGGATTCGAAGGGCCGAAGAGAAAGGCGGAGACTGGACCACACTGTCGAGTGCGTGACTTGTTTGGACAAAGCGGTGGGATGCAGGGGCCGAAGAACTGGGAGCCGTTTTTCGGGAAAGATGCTCGCATCGGCTCCTCACATCCTAGGGTGGGCCAGGCGACCGATCCCACACTGCGATCTTCCTCTTCACGCCACCCCCTTCCCACTTTTATTTCCTTCTGAAAACTAGGATCAGCGCTCCAGGACCTAAACGGACCTCCGGTAGGTCTCCGACATTCAGATCTGGAAAGCGATCCAGCCAACTCAAAGCTGTGACATCGTGCTCCTCTCCTTACTGTTTTCCTTCTTCCCTCAAATGAAGAAAAGATACTAAAGTTGCCCCCCCCACCCCATCCTTCTCCTTTGATTGGGGAGGTGTCTCAAGGCCAATAATTTTCACCCACATACAAAGAAAGTTTAAAACATTTAGAATAGATCATCTCATTCTTGCACTAGTTATGATGAATATTTAACCTAATTCCTTCGCCCTGTCTGCCACAGGGGTGGGGGTGGGGGTGGGCGTTGAAAAACCCTAAACGATTTTCCTCACAGCTTATAATGAAATCTTATAGTGAAATGTCCCAAGGATCAGTAACATATGCCAATTATTTTAATAATTTTCCTTAATATTATTAGGGGTTATAAATTTGACTTTAATAGGAGGTTGATTGCTTCAGGAGATGGCTCTTGGGCAGTTCGCAGGGCCGCTGGGGAGGGCTAGTCCGGCGTCTGTCACCCTCTGGGACACACACACACATAGCCCCCAGGCTGGAGTCTCCCTTCCCACTGAATAGGTGGCGTGGCCTCCGGGAGGTCAGGGTTGCCCTTCTCTCCCCAAGCGGCCCTCCGGCCTAGCCTGCCTGGCCCTGTGGCTCAGTCGACGGAGGGGAAGGAGAGAGAAGCAGCGGTCGCCGCGGCAGCCACCCGAGCTCTCGGTCTACGCCCTCAGAGCCCTGCGCGCAGCTGACCGATCCTATGGAGGTGTCGCTGCCGCCGCCCAAATCTTTTCACCACTGGGGAGGGGGGTGGAGGATGTGTGACTCGGGAACTGCCAGGACCTCTCGGAGCTACAGGGTTACTCAGGAAGATGGAGATCTCTTGATGGCTTAGGGATTTAAAAAGAATTTCCCCCATTCCTACCCTTTGATTATTAAAATTACTTTTGCCTTCTTCCTACAGCATTTTGTTTGAAAACTCTCTATTAATAAACTCTTTCAGAGGAGAACTAAGGCTGCGCAACTTAGAGAAAAGCTGTTGGTTGGTGCTTCTCTTCACTTCCACCTGGCCATTTTAATCTATGTTATTCTATTTTATCTCACTGAATTCTTGAAACAGTTCTTTATTTGGGGGCCAATGGCTTGTTCTTTCCTAAATTAAAACGTACTCTATCACCTTCTCTTGAACATCCTGCTTATTGGTGTACAGCAGTTGTGCAGATAAGCAGGATTTCTCAAGCAAGCTCTCTTTAAAATTTCAAGAAAAAACTTTTGGTAGAAACAGACCCTTAAACTATAATCATCGGGCCATGTTCAAAAACAAAGTACTCCGCTCAGTTTTAAATGTGCAATTAAAAATAACTGTACCTCAGCTTTTCAGAGGGAGGGAGAGGAAAGGGGGCAGGGAAGAGAGGGAAAACAAAGAATAAGGAAATGTTTAGTGCTCTTAAACCCAGTCCAAACAGCTGAAAGAAAGGCATTCCCTCAGATAATGGAGCCATTAGAAACTCTGAAGGTTTCTGCCACCATTCCTCCAGGGGCTTTCCAAAAATTTAATTCACTCTCAATGATGAAACAAAGGACCTTGAAAATAATTCTGAGACTTTCTGCCAAAGGGGCAGTTTGGCCCCGTTTCTATGCATACATACACCTTTCTTCCCAGAAGGTGAGGTGGTGCCTCCCATTCAGTCAGGCAGCTGATCCATACCCACATCAACTCCCAGCTGCCTCCTTCCCATTTTCTTAAATAACTTTGCTAGAAAAAATAGTATGTTCATGCAGTTTCAACACATTTTATTATATTTCTGTATGCATTACTCTCAAAACATATCACAAGAAATGATCAAACCACTTAAAACCTTCAAATAAAAAAATCTGAAACAGTTTATGCCCACAATTGTACATATTTATAGTTAAGAAACATTCTTTATAAATATTGTTTCCTCTGTAGCAAGTTAATACCATAATTTAATTACAAATGGATAAATATGGCAACGGGTATTTACAGAAGGAAGGGTGTTATTATGGAAAAAGCTAACAGCACGACATTTATTCCCCCCCCCCCCACAATCTTTCATACAGGAACTAACAAATTGTACTTGCAAAAGCACTAAAACATCACATGTAAACCCAGCTAACAAAAAAATACATTCACAAGCGTTGGTGGTGGCGTGGATGTGTGTGCTGCAGATCAGTGTGCTGAAGAGACAGAAGGGAGACTTTGGCACGGCTCGTTTTTTCCAGTCTATAGTCGCATGAAGTTTACAATCAAGTTGCCTCATAAAAAGGAACACAATATTCAATACCACAATACAAAATAAACCATTTTCTTCCACATTACTTAAAAAGAAACCGGATAAACTAAAAAGAGAAAAAGAAAAAGCCCATCACTTGGGGAAGGGAAGGGAAGAAAGGAGGGAGGAACTCAATCCGGAGAGTTACGAATGGACAAACTTCTATACACCAAGAAGCCATTAAAACCACCTCGGAGAAGGAAGGAGGAGTCCGCTATGTACACAGGCTGTCAGAAGACTGGGAATGGGGTGGGAAAGAAAGCGGGCCTGGAGGAAGGCAAAGAGGGTTTGGGTCAATATTTTTATGGGTTTTTGTTTTTTTTTATTTTTTATTTTATATTTTCAGTTTTAGAGACTCCGGAAGGGATATTTTTGCTTTTCATGCTTAGATTATTTTTTTTAAAAAAAAAAACTTTTAAAAATTCTTCTGGTAAAATCATTTTCATCATCATAAAAATCAGATTCATAATTTTAACAACACGATCACAGGGTGCCCTCGGCGCGCTCGCCATCAGGAGGGTTGCCGCGCCAGGATGCGGACAGGGAGAGGGAGAGAGGTCCCAGCCCCTCACACGTACCATTCATTAAAGTTGGAGGAGAGGCCGCTGTGGCCTCCGGCTGTCCCGCTGCCCCCGCCAGAGCTGCTGCCGCCCCCTCCGCCCGACCCGCCGCCGCCCCCGCCGCCACCACTGCCTCCACCGGAGCCGCCTGCGCCGCCGCTGCCAGAGCCTCCGCCCCGGTGTACCGCGGACACCGCTGCCGCCGCCGCAGCCGCCGCGGCCGCTGCAGCCGCCGCTGCCGGGGAGAGGTTGGAGCTGCTCTGGGGCTCGGCGCTGGGGGACACCAGCCCCGGTGGCGTGGATGACTCGTAGCCGGAGCTGGCGGCTGGGGAGGACTCGGAGCCCTGCGGGGAGGACTCATGGACCTGCAAGACAAAAGCCGGGAGGGGGGACCAAAGGGGACTGGGTGTGAGTGCAGCTGCTGTGGGGCCAGGCCCCTGGATGGGAGCACCCTCCCCAAAATGCTCCCGCCCGCCACCCTGGCCAGGGGAACCCTCGCCTTCCCAGGCCCGCAGAGGTTGTCCAGGCCGGTTGTGAGCCGGCGCCGCTGGCCGGCTGCCTCACCCTCCTCCCGGCCTCCCCGGTGGTACCTTCATGTGTTTCCGCAGCGAGCTGGGGTGCGTGTATGACTTGTCGCACATCTTGCACAGATAGGGCTTATCGGAGGTGTGGACGTGCATGTGCTTCTTCCTGTCGCTGCTGTTGGCGAAGCGCCGGTCGCAGCCCTCGAACTCACACTGGAACGGCTTCTCCCCTGTGGATCGCAAACATGGGCACTGGGTGCGGACCCCCAGAGTCCCCCGGAGCTCCCACCCATCCTGGAGGGGGCAAGGCCGTGTCGAAGAGGAAAGAGGGGCGAGAAGGGCCTGGGTCCCTTCAACAGGTCGGATTCCCTCTGTGGCAGAACTAAGATGAAATTAACCGCCTTCCCACCTGACAGTTCTGCTCACTTATTTCCTATTTCACTTTCTTCCAGACTGGCGCCCATTTCCTCAAGTTTATAACGAATTTGGGGTGGCATCTGGCCCTGCGTGCCTTTCTATAGGGATTCTTGGATTCACAGCTTCTAACAAGTTGGTCTCTCCACGGAGAAGCTGTTATTATGACAAAATATTTGGGGCATTATCAAAATCACACAGGCTGCTGGGCTGCTGTCGGTTTCTCTCTGGGGCCAGTAGGCAATTACATTTGGAGTTGCTGTGTGTTGTTTGGGGACCCGGCTGTGGATAGCGACTGAGCCAGTGTTTTTCATCCAAAATTCTGCAAATTGAATTAATCATAATTCTAGTCTCACTTCCAGTCCTTTAAAAATAAGCTGGGAAAAAGGGTAAATATTAGAGATAAGGCAGCATCTAGTGATTGCAGAGAGGCACAAGCCGGGCAGTGGGGGTGGGGGCATCAGCAAAGGCTTTCAAAATCTCCCTGTTTAATTTTCTGGCGGTCCCTGCATCCTGTTGCCAGAATTCCAAATGCTTAGAGTCATTTAGAGGTGTGAGAACTCAAACATCGCTCCACTTGGAAAGGAGACCATTTAACGTTAAATTCCATTAGCACCTAAATTGTTTTTTAAAGACATCCGCTCAGACACAGGACTCGAAAGCGAGTATTTCATGCAAATAAATTTCTCAAATTTTAAACCTTGTTAAAAGCTTGTCTCGCACCTCGGTTCCCTCCCTTCCCGGAAGAGAACAATAGGCCGCTGGCGCATCCCCACTTCGGAGTAAATATTGACGGGGAAAGTTGCTAAAACATTTGGCTTTCTTTTAGGAAATCGTCTGGCACGATTTCGGCTGGGACCTGGTCATAGATGAATAATCTATGAGGCGAGAGGAGTGTTTTTCTGTGGCTCTTTCTTCTCACGCGATTGCCCCGCGGGGCCGCGCTGCCCCAGGCTCTCTCTGACCGGGTTGTTGGTCCAAGTTTGGAATCGCAAACCCTCTGGTGCCCATTAGGGAATTTCACAAACTGCTGCGAACCCACCGTAAAGCGCCGAGACCCACCCGAGACGGGCTTTAAAAACACTTTAAAAACGAGAAATGCTTTACGGCTTAGGCTCACACCAGGCTCATTTAATGGGAAACAGTCCCGGGAAGGACGTTTGGACCCCGAGTAAAAGAAGTGGGAAAATACACAAGCCACTCAAACACAGACACACGCAGAGCAGAAAAGCACATTCAGACAAGCTGGCAAAATCCTCTCTAGGCTCGACTCCCGGGCACCGAGCTGGAGAGCAGTTTATTTTGTGCCTTCTATTTAAAACGGAAATTATTAACCGGGCTGAGCAAACGAAGCACTTGCATCATCTAAAGCACGCATTTGATGTTACACTGATGATTTAAAACTCAATTTCCGCACATGGAAAAACCCAGCCCAATAATATTCTTCCATTCTCCAACAAAAACAAGCCGCTGGCTCTCTCGCACACACAAAACATCGCCCATCCCAGGGCAGAGGCTGGCGGTCGGCCCGTTTCTTCCAACCAACCAACCGCAGCCTCTCTCCCCTTCGCGCCCCGTCCCTGTCCCGGCCCGCCGTTACCTGTGTGGGTCCTTTTGTGGATCTTGAGGTTCTCGGAGCGCGCGAAGACCTTGCCGCAACCCGGGAAGGGGCAGGGGAAAGGTTTCTCGCCTGTGTGCACGCGGATGTGGTTGACCAGTTTGTATTTGGCCTTGAAGGGCTTGCCCTCGCGCGGACACTCCTCCCAGAAGCAGACGTGGTTGCTCTGCTCCGGGCCGCCAACGTGCTCCACGGAGACGTGGGTGACCAGCTCGTGCATGGTGCTGAAAGTTTTGTTGCAGCTCTTCTTGGGGTTGCTCAGCTGCTCGGGGTCGATCCACTTGCAGATGAGCTCTTGCTTGATGCACTGCTGCCGCATGTAGCGGAAAAAGGCACCAGGGTGGTGGTGGTGGTGGTGGTGGTGGGCCGCGGCCGCTGCCATGTTCATACCCATGTTCATATTCATGGGGCCGTACTGATTGTGGAGCTGCGCCGCCGAGTAGGGGTCGGTCCGCGGGCTGGCCACCTGGCGGTACTGCTCCGAGCGCCCGAAAACCTCGCCGGGCAGCCCGAGGCGCATCTGCCCGTTGAGCACATTCTGGGAGCCATGCGGCCCGTGCTGCTCCGGGAGGCCGGGAAAGAGGAGGTGGCCCTGCGCGTCCGAGTGCGCGTGGTGTAGGCCGCCTGCTCCCGGCCCGAACAGCCCGTGCTGCCCGCCGCCGGGCGCCGAGTCCCCGAAGCCGCGGCTGCGGAACAGGAAGTCCCGGGTGGAGTTGAAGGGCGGCCCAGAGTACGAGCCGACGTGCGCGGCATGGGGCCCGAGCGCGGCGGCGGCAGCGGCAGCCGCGGCGGAGCCAGGGTAGGCGCCGGGACCCTGAGACGTGAACGCCGAGCTCTGGCCCGGGGACAGCTCGTGTGCGCCCGGGTTAAGCTTGAAGGCGCCCATGTGAGCGGCCGCCGAGTCCACGAAGCCGTTCTGCGCGGCCGCCAGGCTCAGTTCGCGGTCCTGCATCTCGGCGGCCGCCGCCGCGGCCGCCGCGGCCGAGTGGTGATGGTGGCGCGCGAAACTGCCCACCCCGATGGCCGGGAACTGCGGCCCCGCGTCCAGAAGCATGGCCAGCACGCCCGCCCGCCCCGCCGGCCCCGGCGAGCCCCGCGCCTCCTCGGCTCCCACTCCCGCCCCGCGCGCGGTGCGTCCAGTGGCCGCCCGGCTCCGAGCGCAGGCGGCGGTGGTGGCGGCGGCTTCAACCCTGGGAGCCGCGCTCCTGCGCCCGCCGCCTCCGCCGCCGCCTGGATCTGCCTCGGGCGGCCGGGCGCGGAGCGAAAGCGCGGAGAGGAAGAGGAGGAGGCGGCGGCGGCGGAGGAGGCGCGGGAGGAGGAGGAGGAGGTGGAGGAGGAGAAGAGTCCAAAGCCAGGCGGAGAACCAAAGTGTATTAAAGGAGCTGCGGCGGGGGTGGGCAGGGCAGGGGGGGCGGGCAGGAGGAGGGAGCGGGAGGGAGGTGTGGGGAACCGAACCGAGAGGGGGGCCGACGGGGGGCGAGCGCAGCGCCGCGGCCCCCACCCCTGCGCGCACCCGCGCGCGCACGCACACACTCACTCGCTCGCACGCTCCGCGGACCCGGGGCCCGGCAGCGCCAAGCGGCGTCCGCAGAATGAAATCACAGCAGCGGCGGGGCCACGGTGCCCGAGCGCGGCGGCCGTGCGCGGGCCAGGCGGGCGGGCGAGGTGAGGACGGAGGCGAACTCCGCGCTCGGCGCCCGGGCCTGGCGCGCCCGCGGCTCCACCTGACCGCGGCGGGGGCGCTGGGGCGGCTGGCGGAGGCCGGGCGCCCTCTCCGCTGCGCGCTCGGTCGGCCGCTCCCTCCCCCACGGCCCTAGTTGCGCCGCCCCGCGCGCGGCGGGTATTGTTCGGCGCCGCGGCCGCGGTGTTTAGCCCTCCTGGTCCTCCGCGCTTGGCATTGGCTGCGCCTCGCGTAGTAAACTTGCAGCGGCCACGAATTCCCCCAGATGAAGGAAGCTGCCGCGCCGCTCCCTCTTTCTTTAAGTTGTGCGGGAGGAGGAGGAGGGGAGAAGTGGGCTGTGGGAGGGGAGAAAGCAAGCAGAGGGAGGGGAGGAGGGGGAAGCTGGGCTGAAAAACAATAACAACAATAAAAAAGTGATCTCTCGCTCGCTCCCTCCCTCTCGCCAGTCGGCCCCGGGCGCTGGACCCAGAGCGGGCGGCTGCACCCGCGATGACTGAGCTGAGTCCGCGGCCCGAGCAAGTGCGAAGGGGCCAAAGTCGGTTCCCCACTTTCGGCTGCGGCGGGCTCGGTTCGCCACCGCCTCTGTTTATTTCAGTGGGCGCCGCCGACGCCGCAGCCTTTTATTTTTTATTTTCTGTCTCCTCCTTTTCCTCTCCCCTCCCCCTCGCCCCCGCGTACCCACCCGGCCTCCCTCCCTCCCTGGGACTCCAGGCCGGGCCTCCCGGTCACACCGCCCCTTTAACGGCGGCTCCCGCCCCGCCCGCCCTCCCGGCTCCGCCATTGGCCGCCGCGGCCCCGTCAATCCGGCGCCCCCGCCCCGCGGTCGGTCCGCCCCTCCTCCCCTGCGCCCCCCAAGCTCCGCGGCTGCCCGCCCGGCCTGCAAGCCTGCCGCTCCTCGCCCGCCCGCCCGGCGCAGCGGCTCCTCGGCCCGGGCGCCCGCGGCGCTCCCCAGAGCCGGGCGGCCGGTGTAGCGCGGGCCCGGCCCGCGGGGTCACAGCGCCCTTGGCCCGGTTGGGAGGGGAAGGTGCTGTGCGTTCGCACTCTTCCGCAGAAGCCACCGACTCCCCGGGGACCCGAGCCGCTCCCGGCGGCACAGAAAGCGGGAAGCTCTGGTCGCTGGAGAACGTGGCTGGCACGCGGGCGGCGGGGCGGGAGACTCTGGGCGCTGGGACACTACAGGCCCGGGGCCCCGTCGGGAGCGCGCCGCGGGGAGCAGCCCGGGGGCAGGTCTGCTGGCCGATTGGCACGCTCCCTCTCCCGGTCCCCCGAATTTGTAAACTTGCTCTGTGGTATTGGAAACACAGGTGCAGGATGGTGGGCCTAGAGAAAGCCAGACATGCCCCTTGCTCCCGCTCTCTGGACGCTCACCCAGATACCGCCCCCTCCCCGGCCGTGGCCCCCGCCCGCAGCTCGGCGCGCTCTGCTCCCCCCGCCGCTCGCGTTCTGCTCCGATTACAGCCGTAAACACTGGGCAGCGGCCCCCGCGAGGGAGGGGGTTGTTTGGAAGTCGTTTAAAGACAGTGTCACCCTCGGGGTGGATGCCCAGAAGCTCGGGCCGCAGCCACGGTGGGGTGGGAAGTGTGGTGACGCCCGAGGTGCGCGGCCAAGCAAGGCTCGGGCTGGAGTTTGGCCGCAGGTCAGGCTCAGGACCTCCGGAGAAGAAATCTCCAGTCTGGTAGAGCTTAAATCTTCTAGAAGATATTTATCACTCCTTCTTAGGGAGCGAGGAACGCTCCCTTCTGGCTGTGGCGGGGCCGCGAGGCTGCTCCCTGAGCCACGCCGAGCCCGCCTCGCGGCCCGGACCCTAGCTGGCCTTTGCGAACGTTTCCTGTCCCGCCGCAGAAAGCCTGCCCTCCCGAGGTAACCGGAGAGGGAACGCCGGGCCCAGAGGCTGCGGAGGTGTGAATGGAAGGCCTGAGGCCAGCATCTTTCTTCGCCTAGCTGGCGTGGAGATCTGCTTCTATATACAATCTCTGGGAGTTGAAATAAAATTCAAGTAAGAGAAAATAACATGCATTTCAAAATTTCACATTGAAATGAAATCAACAAAAACGCGGGAAGACAGCTCTAGCTCGCTACTGCTGCCAGATCCCGGGCTCTCTCGTGCCGGCACCGTCGGTTTCCGCAGGCTTGCGCGGGTCTCGGAAGGTCGGAGCTGGCCGCAGCGCCTCGCCTAAGGAGCCCCGTGCCCTCCCGGTGTCCACCTCCCTCCCCTGCCATGGGGGGTGGGGGCGCAAAAAGGAGGGAGACTGGGGCATCTTGTCTGAAAGCCCGGGAGTTTGCCTGGAAGCTGGAGATTCTCGCCTTCCCTGAAAGGAAAAATGTTCCTCTTTTCCACACACCTCTCTCTGCTTAGGGAGGGGGGAGGAGCAAAGCCAACTGCCCCCGAGCTGAGAGGGACCCGGGAGAGCGACCGACAGCAAAGACAAAGTCTCCGGGCAGAGAGGTTGCCCTGCTACATTGAATCAATAAAAAACTGTCCAATGCACAGCCTTTCACACTTGTTTACTTTATTCATTAATTTATAAGGGGGGGAGAATAATTGGCAAAGCTTCCTGCAAAATATTTCCAAAAGGAAATATTTTCTTAGAAATGGGTCCCGAGAATAGCAGTCCTGCTCACTTCCCTTCCTTCTCTCAAGCCATCACACTTCAAGTTTTCCTCCTTTCCCGTTTCTCGCCCCCTGCCCCCTCTCTGTCCCTCTGCTCCCGGCCGCGTTCTCTCCTTCGCTCTGGTGGCTCTCGGGCGGCGCCCGCGGGCCGGCCGCGCGGCTGGGCGCTCGCTCGCGCTGGGTCCGGGGCCGCGCGCGGCCGCGCGGTGGGCAGACGCCTTCCTTCCCGCCCGAGCCCCGGCGGCCTGGGCCCTCCTGGCCATTCTTTCCCGGCTCCAGTTCTCCTCTCTCGGCAGGACACAGAAGAACTGAGCCAAGTTCAAAGTCACGTCGCCGTCCTCTCTTAGAAGTGCTTTATTTCTCTAGAAACCGCAAAACCCCTTTCCCTCATGACACAGTTTTTTTTTTTTTTTTTTAAGAAAGAAAAGGGAAGAGAGAGCGAGGGAGCGCAAGTAACCAAAAAAGGAGGAAAAAAAAAAGAAAAAGAAAAAGAAAGAGAAAAACCTGCAAAGACTTTCAGAGCCACTGCCTCAAAAGTAGATTTGGGTTCCTTGGCAGAAGGAAAAAAACTGGCCAAGTGCATTCCGCACCGTGAAAGTGAATTCACTTTTTCAACAGGTTTCTGGAAGGGCCCGCCGTGGCGGCGTCAGACCCGCAGGACGCACAGCTGTCTCCATCGGGCAAACATGTCCCTCTTTGTAAGTTTTCAGAAATTGTTCTTTGGAGAGCTCACAGAGCCTGTGCCGGGCTGGGCCGGAGCCTGGGGCTAGCGAGAGTGGGGGCTTTGCTTTGCAGTCTGCGGATGGCCTTGCATGGCTGGCCCCTGGGCCCGCGGGCTGCCGTCCATTTCCCGGCAAGTGGAAGGAATGACAGTGCGATAGAGAATTGGGGTTGTCTTCAAAAAACAGAAAATCCCCTCAAACACGCGGGCATTCATTCACTGAGCACCTCATTGCGGTTTGTGGGCCTCTGTGAACGGTTGGCTGACTTCTTTTGTAGTGGGATGAGTATTTTGTGTACATATAAATAGAAACAATGTATATGCACACACGAAATACTCTCATACACACATAGGTATATCTTGCTGGCCAGGAGAAGCCAAAAACAGACAAGCGAACAAAACCGACCTTTAAATTGGAAAGCAGAAACACTCGGTGACCATACCATTCAAATTTTAAATTTTCTTCTTAAGGCAAGGAATGGAAATGGGGAAAGAGATGGGAGAAACAAATGTGCAATCAACTGTCTATGTACACCAGGCAAAAAAAAAAAAAAAAAGAGGATTTCACAGGATTTCAGCACCATCCTCTGTATCACAGGCTCATAAATTCAACAAGATCATCAACAGGATATTAAGTTGCAGGTCACCTTTAATTCAGCCCTTTCAGCCGCTCCTAGGCTGGGCGACCCGTGACCCATGAAGGACCACATGTGTGGTGGGGGAGCCCTCTCTGGAAAACCCACCTAGAACAAAAGTTCTTTGTCAGAGCTTTAGAGAAGTGTAATGTAAAAGAAGGGGAAATCTGTAATGTAAAAGAAGGGGAAATCGTGAAAATCTCAGCCAACGTTGTAACTTTTAAATACCATTTTTAAGAAGGGGAAAGTTGAGTGGAGGTGGGGAGGTATCATAGGATAAGGCCCTCTCCAGTCTGCAAAAAGAACTTCTCTTCTTCCTACCGTTAAAATTTACTGTTCTGTAACTGGGCTTATAAAAAGTCTCTATATAAAATATATGCTCACCAGCAGTTTAGTGATAGGGATGCAAATGTTTGTGTATTCGTCATTAGGGACTCAGAAAAAAATAGAAGCCAACATTTCTATGTGACAATGGTTGTGATTTTGCAAAAGGAAGAGAACTAATTGTCCTTACTTTGTCTCCTCTTTCCTCTGATGGGAGTGTTTCTACTGCTGCAAAACAAAACAAAAACAAAAACAACCCCCAAAAACAGGAGGCGTTAGCTTACATAACTGTGTTTAATTCTTTTGAGGACCGTTGTCCTTTGGGCTCTCAGGCGAACTACATCCAGGGAGGTTGAATACCAGTGACAAGGGCGCAGCTTTCCAATAAACTGCAGTATTATTGCAGTAGACTTTGTAATACAATTTATGCTGTCATTCATAAATAACAATGCCATATGTCAACCATATTGCTTACACGAGTAAATCCGTCAATGTGTCACTATTTGATTTATCTCAACAGCTTCTTCAAATATTGAAGTATAGATATACTGTGGGGGGAACTACCCACAAAATTTGAGACTAAAAAAACCCCCCACACACATCCTCTGCTCCTCCTTTATCCCCCATCCAAAAAAATCCTAAAGAATAAGGAGTGAAGGGGAGAAGTAGGTCTCGGAGCTAATATAAATAAATATTGGGTGATTATATGAACCGTGAACACATATGGGAGTTTTGTGGTTCCTGTTTTGATCTTCTAAGCATATATTAAAACACAACAATTAGGCAGTTCCCAAGAAATTACCAAATCTAACGAGTCAAAAGCCATTCTTCAACAATCCCCATCTCTGAGAGTAAAAATGATTGATAACCAAATGAGAATATTTGATGACAGGCCAATTTTACTCAGCTTATTTTTTAGTATTGGGGAAGTAAAGAGAGCCATAATTTTTCAAGGACTTTTAACCATTAAGGTCAGATGGACTTGGGATGGGTCCACTTCTTGACGATCCAAAACAAACAACCCCCAAACCCTCTGAATCCAACATTCAGTGAGGGCCACAGAGTCCCAATCTTCTGCTTTTTGAAAAATCCTCATTAAGTCCATGTACACGGGGACAGGGATCATAAACTTTAGCAAGAAGCACATTTTTGGGTAATCTTAGCCCCACACGTATCTTTGGAGCCTAAGGATTCAGTTCGAGCTCAGAAAAGGGGAAAGGACAGGCAACTGTCTGTAAAGGCGCCCAGAGGGCTGCGAACTGGGCGGCGCTTCGGGGCACCCAAGGCCCCTGGGCCGGGTGGCGGCTCGCACTGGGTCAGATCGCAAGTGATGAGGGCGGGCGGGTGGGGATCTGATCCCTGGCGAGTGCAAGCCAGGCAGGCGGCCGGGGACTCACTGCCGAGATGCTTGGCGAGCCTGATTTGAGAAAAGACCTTGAACCCAAATTCCTCATCACTTCCAGCCATGACAAAGCTCAATTAAAATGCAGCTTTGTGGGCCCTTTTGCCCACCTCGCCCCGGCTTCAGAGAGGTCTGAGTGTCGTCCGTCCCGCCCCCCGCCCCCCCCCAGTGTCTGCTGGTAACCCTCCTCCTCCCAGTTGAGCACCCAGCGGGCCCTTGCGCTGGGCTTCATAAGTCGTTTGGTCCCTCGGGTAACTCGGGGCACCCTGTTCGCCCTTGAACCTGCCTCTGGCGGGGCCCAAATGGCACTAGGCGCTCCAAACTCTCCGGCACGCAGTCATTCTGCAAGGAGGCGGCCCTCGCGAAACCACGCAGGATGGTAGGGACGTAAAGCCATTTCACCGGCAATAAAAGGCAACTCCGTGGGTCCCTCAGCTCCTTTCTTGTCCACCTCACCGTCCCAGGCTTACCCCCTCCCCCGCCTACAGAAACAATCAAACAAAGGCTCAAAAGCCAGGAAATGTCCAATTCACTTCCCTTAGAGTTTATTAATTGCCCACACCCATCGCAAGGAAACTTGGCTGTGTTCAGTGACAAGCGGAGGGCACCGGGGAGCCTCAGTCCCCCCTCCTCGCAGCAGGAAGCCGTAAGCGCCAGCCTGGGCATCCCCAGAGACCGGGTCCTGTTGCCTCTAGGCACCTGAGCGCCGTGTAGCCGCCGGGTTCGGGCCAGCTCCGCGTTTACTGTACCTCCCCAGCCTCCTCGCACCTTTGTTTGAGGCTGGGAATTTGGGGTTCGGGGTGCAAAAGTGAAGTCTGGAAATCGAGGCTCACCCAAGAACACCTGTTGACCCCAGAAAGGGCATTTCCACGGATTGCCACGTTGCTGCCCCCACACAACCACCTCGCTGCAAAAGTTTTGAGGATCGGCCCTGACGATCAGCATCACCGCGGAAATATGGGGCTCAATCCACAGAAGAGCTGGCATAACAACTTCCATAGCCGCCTGCTTTAGAACAAAAAACAAAAAACTAGTATTATTTTCTTCAACTCCCTAGAAATTGTTGGTGTTTATTTAGGAAGTGTGACACAGTTATTGGGTCCTTAGAAACTCCGTATGTTAAGGGGGTTTGGTTTGGTTCCCAACCGGCTTGAAAAAGAAACAGCGCACCTGGGGTCAGGCGGGTCATCACAATAACAAAAAACTAGTCTACAAAATAAAAAGCTCTTTTATAAAGAAAGGCAATCCCGGAAATCCACTGCGAGCCTTTCTGATGACCATCTAGCTAGGCCTATTCTCAGCTTTTAATTGGCAGGCGGTTTATTGGCGCCTTATTGGTGTTGATTGAAATTTTGCTCTCAGTTCTTTCTTTTAAGAATTAGCATCTCAAGTCGATTTACCTGAGTCAATTATCTTTTTAGGGTCTGGGTTTAGTCATAAATTTGCAAATATTCATTAAACGCACTTTGTAAATATCCCTCTTTCCAATCGTCACCCAAATCTCTATTATTTCCTAAGAAAGTCTTTTCTTTTTTAAGGCGTCCATAAAAAGAAATTGATCAGGGAGCTATATTTGAATTAAGACATATTAAATCGATGACAGATACATATCACGCTGTGTTTAACAAGAGCGGTACAAGGAGGCGGGTTCCAGATTCCACACGGCTCTGCTGCACCATTATTCACATTTTTACAGCTTTTCCTTCATGCCTTCACCCATTAAACCATTAAATTTCAGCAATTCAATAAAACAAAGCAGTTATAATTTTGAGGAAAAGCTATTTTGACGGGAGTGGAGGTACCCATTTTATTGCCCAATAAAAATGCTCAACAATCCATATTCAAGGCTAGGTTGTGTTATTTTCTTCTTTCTTCACTCATTTTTTGTTTTGTTTTGTTTTTACTTATAACCTGCAGGATTGCACGCAAAGCTGCCATTTTGGAAGTATTGACACTCATTGCCAAGAAATTCAAATAAAGGAAACTCATCTGAAATGTTCTGAGAGGAAATGAAGACAGTGGTGCCAATTCCAAACGTGATGCTTTCCCCATAAACCATCCTCGGGGATGGCACAGTCCTTGGCTCCACCTTTGTCTGGTTGGCTTGAGACCTTTTAAGTCTTTGAAACAAAAATTGTGAAAAAACTCATCCTTTCCAAATACAGATGTTGATTTTGTCACTGTTTTTTATTAAATTTGTTTTCGTTGTGTTTGCACTCATGCCTTTATTTCTCTTTATTTGAACTTCACTGAAATTTAAAGAAATTACGCATTTGAAATTTGATTGTAGCATTTTCTTTGTTTGCTTGTCAGTTTTGTAAGAGAAATGACATTCCCAAGGCTCACAGGGAAGTTCCCTGTTAAACACTGTTCACACCAATGTAAAGGGGGCTATCGAATCAGTTCTTTGGAAATATTTCTTACCACTTCCCAGGACCGTCTCCCAGATGACGGCTTTACGCAGCCTATTTTTACTTGGACTGCAAACGAATTAAGTTGGTTACATGTTTTATTGTATCCCTAAGGAAAAAAAGATCACATTTTAGTCATTATCAGTTTTTTATAAATAATTTTATGCAAGGTAGCACAATAAAAATTAAAAACCCTGACTTTAATTTTTAAGCATCTTGGAACATCATTAAATTGTAAAGATGCTTTCTTTTTAAAAGCTGACGTGACGCTTTTGGGCAGTAAGAATCCTAAAGTTTAGAGGATGCCACATTTCTCCTCCCCCCCCCCCCCCCCCGCCCCGGCCCAAGTGATGCAGGAACCTATTTCTCTTTTTAAACTGATTTGACAGTAAATCACTTGAAAGGGATGGAGCTCACTTTTCTTAAAAGCCGATTTTTATGGTTTTCAACTAAGACATCTCTCCTGCTAGATCAGTTTATTAGAAAATGATAACAAGGTAAAAGGTTATTCCATTAGTAAATAAATAGCGAACATGTTGCTTGATTTTAAAATAATTATTTTATTGGACCAATTCTAATTTGTTGTCCTTTCAAAGAAACAGGCACACAAGTGGAGTGTGTTCTGGACCAGGAGAAATTCTGCTTAAAGGATATTGTTCATTGAGCCGCTTCCCTCTGGAGAGATGCTTTTGGCCTGCTTGCCACTGTATCTCCAAGAGGCAAAAGTTAGAATCTCTACCCGATGTTTTCCCTCCCAGCAGATCTAATTGGAAGTGGCAGATCTAGAACCGAGGAGCAGTGAGATTACACTTCTAGCCAACTCCTTTGAACCATGTTGAAGAAGATTCTATCAGCTAAAAAGTCGAGGTAAAACGGTTCTTTTCGGGAAAGATTTATATTGAGTTTACCTGGTGTTTTGCTGGGCCACATCACTCAAATTGTTTTGCAACCAACAGGACTTTAATATCCTTCCTCATTCCGTCTCCAGTCTGTGCGCCCTATGTGAGCCTTGGCAGATTGGGTGTCCTTTCCAAATAGGTTTCTAGCATCATCTCTACAAGTATCATGACGGGCGTACATCTGTTCGCCGTCGTCCCCAGAGCACACCTCCAAGGGAGGAGGGAGAAAGTGTTTGAATGCTGGAGGATGCTGGGTGCGATGAGACAGAGGTTTTTGAAGTTGGGGGCTCCTCCCGCCAACCTTTTGCCCCCCGGGGGGTCCCCAGCCCTTGGCCACACGGCGCCTTTCGGCCGCGTGCCGGCGCACGCTCTCCGCAAGGCACGTCACGGGAACGCGGGGCGCTGCGCGCGCAGGTCCGGTGCAAACTTTCTGCAAGTGCAACTTGGGCATCCCCGGGGAGGAGGGAACGCAGGACTCCTGGCGAGGAGGGGGCGCGAAGCGAAAGCGAATGCGGCCGCGAGCACGGGGGCGGATCCCCGCTGGGCAGAGGGCCTGAAAGGGAGCCAATCGGGCAGCCGCGGCTGCTGCCAATCACGCGGCTCCCTCCAATCCCACCCGTGCCATTTCCAAAATCTCGGTCCCACTGTGCAGCTCAAATGTGGTGTTCACTCTGCCATTCGCTGGAGGACAGAGTGAGAACAGGAATAAGCAGAGTTAGGAGACCAGGACAAAGAAGTTAAAGAGCGCCTAATATATACATGTTTTTGAAGGCGGGCAGAGGGAAAAAAGTACCCCCAGAGAGGATCTATGGGTCTGATTGTGTAGTTCTGATGGAGCCCCCTTTGAGCAAGAGGAACCCGCCAGCGCTGAGATTAGCGGATTTGGCAACGGCTCAGGCCGGGCCGCTTCAGAATATGACAGGCTTCCCGGCGCTGGCCAGCCCGCCCGCCCACTCCCAACTCCGCGCAGCTGCCGCGCACCTCCGCCCTCGGGATCAGGGCGCTGACCCCGGCGTGGCCATCACTCCGCTCGGACCCGAGCACATGGCCCAAGCGAGCGCGCTCGGCCTCAGCCCTCTCTCCCAGGGGCTGCCGGCACAGTCCGGGGGCCTGGCGGCCGCCGCCCGCGCTGCAGCCTCGGTCGCGCACCCCAGCGGCGGCACCTACCCCGGCGGCGGGGGCAGCAGCAGAGCGCAGCCCTCCGCGCCCCCGCCCCCAGCCCCTCCTCTTCCTCCCTCCCCTTCACCCCCTCCCCCTCCCCCTCCTCCTCCTCCTGCCCTCTCGGGCTACACCACCACCAACAGTGGCGGCGGCGGCAGCAGCGGCAAAGGCCACAGCAGGGACTTCGTCCTCCGGAGGGACCTTTCCGCCACGGCCCCCGCGGCGGCCATGCACGGGGCCCCGCTCGGAGGGGAGCAGCAGTCCGGCACCGGCTCCCCCCAGCACTCGGCCCCGCCTCCCCACTCGGCCGGCATGTTCATCTCGGCCAGCGGCACCTACGCGGGCCCGGACGGCAGCGGCGGCGGGGGCCCGGCGCTCTTCCCCGCGCTGCACGACACGCCAGGAGCCCCCGGCGGCCACCCGCACCCGCTCAACGGCCAGATGCGCCTGGGGCTGGCGGCGGCGGCGGCAGCCGCGGCGGCCGAGCTGTACGGCCGCGCCGAGCCGCCCTTCGCACCGCGCTCCGGGGATGCTCACTACGGGGCGGTGGCGGCCGCTGCAGCAGCCGCCCTGCACGGCTACGGAGCCGTGAACTTAAACCTGAACCTGGCGGCGGCAGCCGCGGCGGCGGCGGCCGGACCGGGGCCCCACCTGCAACACCACGCGCCGCCCCCGGCGCCGCCGCCGCCGCCGGCGCCCGCGCAGCACCCGCACCAGCACCACCCCCACCTCCCAGGGGCGGCCGGGGCCTTCCTGCGCTACATGCGGCAGCCAATCAAGCAGGAGCTCATCTGCAAGTGGATCGACCCCGACGAGCTGGCCGGGCAGCCGCCACCGCCGCCACCGCCCCCGGCCGGCGGCGCCAAGCCCTGCTCCAAAACTTTCGGCACCATGCACGAGCTGGTGAACCACGTCACGGTGGAGCACGTGGGTGGCCCCGAGCAAAGCAGCCACGTCTGCTTCTGGGAGGACTGTCCGCGCGAGGGCAAGCCCTTCAAGGCCAAATACAAGCTCATCAACCACATCCGCGTGCACACCGGCGAGAAGCCCTTTCCCTGCCCCTTCCCGGGCTGCGGCAAGGTCTTCGCGCGCTCGGAGAACCTCAAGATCCACAAGCGCACTCATACAGGTGGGTGTCTGTCCCCGGCCGCGCCGCAGCCGCCGCCTCCCGTGCCGCCGCCGCTTCCGCCGCTGCTTCTCTTCCTCCTCCTCCTGCTTGCCTTAATTTTTCCCTCCTTCTGCTGCTTCTCTTCGCATACGTATAACCCGGACATGTGACTTCTTTTTTTTCTCTCCCCCCTTTTTTTCTATGAATAAGTAATTCGATAGCATACACAGGCCTCGCGCTGGGTTCCCACACGGTGGAGTCTCCAGCGCGTCCGCAGCCCCTCCGCCGGGACCGGCAACGCGCTCCAGCCGCCGCCGCCGCCGGGGAGCAGAAGCAGCAGCAGCCGGAACAGGAAGGCACCCAGGACGGTCGGCAGCCCCCATCCGCCCGGCCCGGGAAACTTGGGGGAGGGCGATGGGAAAGGGGGGCCGGAATAGGAGCCGCCCCGGCGGCTCTTCCCTTCCTACCCGGTGTCAGGCCATGCGCGGTCGTCGCGCTCCCAAGAGCGGGCGTGCGAGGGGCGCGTGGGATTTTCTGCGGTGTTGGGGCCCCAGGCCGAGCTCGGTGTGGCCCCTACAGGAAGGTACGAGGTCCCATCCCTCCGGAGCGAGGTGCAAAATGAGAAAGGAATGCGCCCTTGGGCCCCTGGAGACCTCCCCGCTACACACACACACACACACACAACACACACAGACCGTTGCACACCCCACGCGTACCCCTTCACGTGCGTACACATCACAGACGACTTGACGCACTCGTATTCCCTCATACACCCCACTTCCTCATTGCTGGGACCCCCCCATATGCCTTGACACACACCTCCCACATACATCCTCACACGTTCTAATTTACACACCTTCATACACACTCATACACACGCGCGCCATCACACATTCTATCACACATACCCTAAAGGGTGCTGGAGAAAATTGGCTTTTGTCGTTTTAAAGAAGACTCTACTTGGAGGAAAGGGCGAACTGCAGAGCCTACCCCGCTGTGGAGCTTGGGGGAAGCCCCTAGCGCGGTGGGAACCTCTCCCACCCCGCCACCAAACCCTGCCTTTGGGGGTGCCACGGCGCCGGGGTAGGGCGGCTGCGGCCTGGGGCGGTGGGATGGCTCTTGCGGGTCGTGTGCCGCCTTTGAACGGACGAGCGCGTCGGGCGGAAGCGCTGATGAGCAGGAGCGCAGTCGGGATTTATAGGAACAGACAATATTACCCCTCGGAGGACACTTAAGTAACTGGAGTTTACATTCAGTAATTACTTGGCTGATTTATCGGCGCTGCGGCGGTGAGGAAGGCAGCCGCCGGGCGTGGACCCCAACGCCTGGCCAGCGGCCGGGGCCGAGGGCATTAGGGGGATCTGCAGGAGGAGCAGGCTCGGGGTGGCCCGAGGCTGGAGCCCCGGGACTTGCTCCTGTCGGCCGACACCTGACAGGCCTCCTGTGGACTGGCCGATGATGGGCTGGGAGCACGTTTTCCCGGGCGCTCCGTTTGCCAGCTCAGTTCTTTTCTAATCTGGATCAGTCTGCCTTAATGATTTTTCCAAACGGAAACTTCCCACAAGGCTCTCGTAAAAACTCCCTGGCCCGCTAAGCCAGCTGCTTGCCCCTGTGCCCAGCACTTCGCGACGGGGCAGGGGCTTGGGACCGTGAAGGGGGCGCGCGAGGGGGAGTCGTCCCCCAAAAGGGAACCGCTAAAAGCGGAGCCTGCGGCCTCCGGCCCTTCCCGCCTTTCCAAGCCTGGGAGGAGGAGGAGTGGACCTTCCCTTCGCGGGAAGGGAAGCTGCTCGCAGCCGAGGGCCGTTTCCGCCCCGTAAAGCAAGGCACTGGACATCGATGGCGCGGGAGCTGCCCGGGTCCCGGCTCTCTGGCCCCTGCGGGACAGGCTGCCTGCTGCCCGGCTCCACGGCGGCCCCGGGAGGGGGCGTGCGCGCGTCCGGGGCGGGGCGGGGGGCAGAGGGCCCGGGCGCCGAGGGGACCCAGGGCCATTTTGTTTTCTGGTTCCATGTCGTGCGCTAGGTTGCATTTCTGTCCGGCCCCGCGGGGCTGCGTGGGCCTGGCTGGGTCCCTCAGGGAGGGATGCGAGCGCCTCACGTTCATACTTAAACCAGCGCCTGGTGTTTTTGGCGTTCCTAAATGGCTACTGCGCCATTGAGCATTGTGTCCAGAGAGGGACCATCCCGGACTCCCCTCCCTACCACGCCGCTCTCCCTTTGGGGGGTTGTCCGGGATCCCGAAACTGATTGATCAAAGGAAATAATCCCCCAGGCACTCTCGAAGGCCCCTTTCCTGACCCACGTGCCCCCAGTTCGGTTTATAACCTTCCTCTGGGCCGGACCCGAGTTCTCCTGGGGATGGGAACTTGTAGGAGCTGGGAGTTACCCACACCACGCGTAGCTTCCTTTACTCTCTCAAACTCTGTAAGTAGTTAAATTCTGACGTGACCCTCTGTCGGAATCTGAAACGTAAACACTGGGGTCATCTCTCACTCTGTCTAGTTAGGTAGAATTTGCACACTGAGCCCTTTAGGACCCCTGAATAAAATAGGCAATTCTGTTACCCTTCCCTTCTACTTTCTTCCTTCACCTCTCTCTTCTGCCTAATTTTCTGTCTTTCCCCTCTGTATCTCCCGCTACTAGATCTAATTGCTTCTCTTTATCATGTGCAGTGGCGGAACCCAAAACGGTCAAGCCATTTATTGCATTTATTCATCACAATCCGGGATCTGTAACTTGTAGGAAAACATGAGATCTCTAAACAACAACATTGCATATTTGCACAGAGTGAATAAAACCGATTAAACCTCCATATTGAAGAAAACCTGATTATAATTTTTTTCGAAGATTGCTATGTTAAATTAGTATTCTCTCCAACTTAAAGTGGAATACAGAGATCAGGACAAATAATGGATGTTTTGATAAAAATTGAATAACTGTCTTTGTTGCAGCTCATCTACAGAGAATTTTCAGAGATGGTGATTTTCATGGTGTTAATGTTGTGTTTTTCCCTCTCTCTATAGATCAATGTACGAGGTATATTTGAATATCTAATTTCATTTTTAAACAGTATTTCCAAGTAGGGTAAGTTATACTCCAGGCATCTGAATACTTTCAGATGTGCTAATGTACTCTGGCATTGAAGCAGTTATCATCGGTGAAATAAATTTTTTTTAAAAACTACACTGAAATATTTCTATAAGAAAATTCACCACAAAAATTTATGCACACTAAGCTGTCTTAATAGTTGTTTGCATTTTTAAAAAATAAATTATCAAAAACCAAGGAAAAGGCCATACCATGTGTGTCATCAGAGTAGCTGCTGAAATGTGGAGAAATTCAACTTTATTTTTAAAATCATTTAGATATGAGGAAAACATTATACAATGATATGTATAAGATGACTTGTCCAATTATGGACTCAAATTCACCAAGTTCATAGATACTAAGGTGAGAAGGAAAATTCATACTGTTACCTGCTGTCTTCCTTATTTGCTTTTTAATACCAAGGTGTAGTGTGGTTGAATTTCTAGTTGTTTTATTAAGGATTTCCACTTCTTGGACTAGCGGTCTTGTGTTTAAAGGCATTGTGTTTCTGGGGTGTCAGAGCAGCAAAAAGGGGTGATGGGCCAAAAGACTGGTAAATAGTCCATCTTTTTTGACTATTAAGCCATGTAGAAAGCTGTTAGAACAAGTTTACCTATGGCATCAGGTAAATGCCAGGTTCTGGCTGAGGCTTGTGGTCTTTATTAACGCTTGTTAAGGTTCTGTTCCTCTAGGCTCTTAATTGCCCTGCAAGTTGTGAGGAAAACTGGTAGAATGAAGAGGCCAACGGCCTAGTCTGCCCAGTGAGGCTTGTAAAAATCTAGTGGTGGGATTGTGTGTTTCACAGGTGCCTTTATTTATGAAGAGAACAGAATTTTGTTATTCGGGTCCTAGTTGGGTTTCAGTGTTAAATCCTGGACCATGTGCTAGCCATTCTCTGCCTGGCCTCTGTGGTACTGCAGGGACTGACATCTGGCCTCTAACAAACCCACGTCAAGGAGGGACTCTGGCCCGTGGACATCAGGCCCATCCCTGAAGTATCCCTTCCCTGTTGCATCCTGGAACGTAGGACTTAGGAATAGGAATTGGGCTGGGCGTTGGTCTTCGAGAGAATGGGAAAATGATTCCTCATTTCTGCTCCAAGATTTCTCTCAAGTGAGAGAGCTCTGAAAAACAAGTGTTAACCTTTCCTATGTTTTGTTGCAGGGGAAAAGCCTTTCAAATGTGAGTTCGATGGCTGCGACAGGAAGTTTGCCAACAGCAGTGATCGAAAGAAACATTCCCATGTCCACACCAGCGACAAGCCCTACTACTGCAAGATTCGAGGCTGTGACAAATCCTACACTCACCCGAGCTCTCTAAGGAAGCACATGAAGATTCACTGCAAGTCCCCACCGCCATCTCCAGGCGCCCTGGGTTACTCATCAGTGGGGACTCCAGTGGGTGCCCCCTTGTCCCCTGTGCTGGACCCAACCAGGAGTCGCTCTAGCACTCTCTCCCCTCAGGTGACCAACCTCAATGAGTGGTACGTTTGCCAGGCCAGTGGGGCCCCCAGCCACCTCCACACACCTTCCAGCAACGGAACCACTTCCGAGTCTGAAGATGAGGAGATGTACGGGAACTCTGAAGTTGTGCGGACGATACATTAGAATTTATTAGTCATAATAATAAGTAAAATCAGAAGTGGGAGTCCTTGGACCATATCCTAACCTGAGACAATGCTGAGCCTGAGACAAACCCGTGACTCAGACTTGCCACCGGGTCTAATGAGCCCTATTTATTCAGTATGAAACCCTATGGTGTTTGTACATTTAATTAATTTAATTAAGATATTTGGGCTTTTTTTCCCCTTAGAAAACAAACAAAACAACAACCAAGCTGGACTTGTATGTTGCAGGGGGACAGGGCTGGGAGCAAATTGTACCAAGGAAAATGAATGGAGAGATTAGCTAATCAAGATACATACTACCGATGCAATATATATATTTTTTAGAAGGGAAGAGAAAGAGCATTAAGTCAGAACTCGACACAGCAACAAGGCCCTCTGCATTTCTTGGAGTGCCTCGAGAATGCCTTTGACACCATAACGTGGGCTTCTTTGGACCCACTTTGCCTCCTCCTCGGGCCCTATTTCTGCAAAGGCCTCTTGATTGTAAACCACACACTTGCTGCATGTCCAACAGATCTTGGACTGTACCTGTGTCCAAAAATATTTGTAAAAACCCTTTAAGTTCTAATACTTGTAATTTTAATTTCCACTCTTTTATTACTGATCTCATCTTAACACAATATTTTTATACAGGATTATTTCTTCATTACCCTGCTTGTGTATGATGAGAAAAAAAAATAATGATGCAGCAACCTTCATACGTCTCCATGTATTGTGCTACCTGTGATTGTTCAAGCAAAAGTGGAGAGAAGAAAAGGCTGCTGCGATAGACAACTGTGAAACTGTGATATTTTATAAAATAGAAGAAATCAAGTGCTTTCTTCTTCCTCTATGGTATTTTTTTTTGTTTTAATCTGAAATCTCAGATGCTGCCTCTTTGCTACGTCCATGTTTTAGATCTTAAGTTTTTTGGGATGCCAAAATTAACAGGCAAGTCTAAGGAGGTGGGATGTTGGCAACATGCCGATTTTCTTTTTGGAAAGCTGTTGTTTTTAAAACAGGCCAACCCTTCTCTTATACTGTTGTATCAACCTTTTAAAAAGTCTTTATTTTTCATTACCTGAAACTGCATTTTAATGCATTTTCTTCCACCTGAGCACTGAGCACACCGAACTCTATCCCATTTGAAAATGACAGTGTGTGAAGTGTATGATTTACATTAAAAGAGGGGAGGGAGTTGCTATACATATTAAAATTTTTAAAAGGTTTTAGTTACCACCAAACACTGATGAATGTGTGACCTTTGCCAGAGCTGTCAAGCTAGGATGAAAAAGGTCAGGGACCCAGGACAATAACTCTTAGTCAATTTATTTTCGGTTGGTACAACACATCTTGTGTGCAAAATGTAGTCCATCATAAACATCATACCAATATACTAAAGAGCACTAATTTATCCTCAGAGACCCTGAAGACTCCCCTCCCCAGGGTTTGTAGAAATTTGTTTTATGTGCTGTGAGTGGGTGATGGAGTCTTGTCATTGTTAATAATTTGTATGTGAACACTATTATTTGTACAGTTGAATTAATTTATTTTCAGACATCATCCCTTTTTTTTTTCCTGGAAGAGTTCAAAGCACACCAAAGAATTATACGTTTTGGTGAAAGATTGTCGTTTATGATCCACGGTTTATTTAAAAAAAAAAGGAAAGGAAATGGGAAAATATATTTTTAAGCTTACTTGAATGAACAACGTAATGTGAAAACCAGGACTCTTCCTGCATGTCTTTTTTGCATTGTGTTGACCAGATGATATATAGTTTATAGATATATTATATTACTAGTACAGTGCATGGTGCTGTCACTTTGAAAGCCTTTCAATGTTGTCTTCAGATTGTTACGGTGAATATGAAACATGCAGACCCCTCCTTTATAAAGAAAAAGACCATAAAACTTGAATATAAAATAATTCTACATTTTTAAAGTTTATTTGATTTTCATATTATTCACTTTCAAAGCTATTTCAAATAGACAAAATAAGATAAGGTATAACTTTGGGGGGATAATTTATGTATCGTAAACTTATTAGAACAAAATATTCCTGATTTATAATGAGTTGTTTTATTTATACAACTTTTTCAATGGTAGTTTGCACTATTCTTTATTATGCTACAGGTTTATTTATTATGAAACAAAGGAATATGTATTTTATGTATTTTGCCATGCATAGGTTAACTCTCCGCCACAGATTTATTGGTTCCTGATACACCTTAAATAAAAACTTAAAATGTGTACCTCCAATAGAAAGAAAGCAAGAATGATTATGAAGTGAAAACTTTAATAAAGTTATTCTTCCTATGTATTGCTTATGTTTTACATAATGGCATCTCCCTGCCATTCTCTTACAAACAGAACGGGTTGCTGAAGTAGTGAACATTAGTGTCTCTTCCCTTGATCTCTTTGTTTCTTAGCCTCTCCCCAAGCAATAAAGTATTTTTACAGCTTGGTTTAATTTATAGTCTAATCTAGAAATTACAATATGTTTATGAAGACTAAGCCCTGTAGGTTGCAAGTAACGCTAGCATAAATCTTAGGGGTTGCTGCATGAATTTGTTAAGATTAATAATATCCTTAGTGACCCTAATCACTGGAAATCTGAAAAGTGAATTTCAGCATTTCTTAGATTCCTAGCCTCTAAAGTAATGGTAAGAAAGAATGAGGAAAGGATAGAGGGACAGTGAGAGGCTTCCAGACACAAAGGAGGTAAAAACAAATTCAGGAGCCGAGATGAGTATTGAGTTAAACACATCCTGAATGAAGTTGAGTAGTGGGCATCAAATACCTTATATCAGGTAATGGGGAGATCAGAATCCAATATTGTGGTTTATTTGGAAGTTGAGTGGATAGAAGTAACTTAGCATTTCTGGGCAGGTGTTAAGGAGAAATCAGATTCTTTCATGGCAACAAAATATCCAAATGGCTTAAACTAATGTAATCGACTGTCCACATTAACAAGGCTGAACCTTTGCTTGTTTTTACGTTAGCTGATACAAAACTGATAAAAGGCAAATAGTTAAAAACAATTGGCAATAATGTCAGTAAGCATTTTCCCAAAAGGTTATAGTGGTTTTTAAAAGTCAGGTTTGTTAAATGTAGTAAAGGTGAAACAGGTTGCAAAGAGTTGTTTTAAGCCTAATGACAATAACCAGCACACGAAGGAGAAAAACACTCATAAATGAGGGCCCCCAATCAATGGGAAAACTTATAGCTCTCTAATGAAGTTTCCTGTGAAAAGGGGTGACACAAAGCCACCAGGACATGAATCATTCATGGGAAATATAAAAGATAAAAGATAGTTGACAATGAGCAGAACCTTGTATAGAGTCTATAAAACAAGTTTCCCCTTCTTATTTTCTGCTTTAAAACGCACAATCTCCCTCTCCCAGCGTTCTCTGTCCAGTCTATAGACTTAAAATTGACCACTGCTCGTCCTGCGCCACTTCAAAGTAATTTAGTCCAGAACGGAAGGCTTGGCGCTTGGACAATCTTCATGGTGTGTTAAGATTTCTATGGCAATTGGCAAGCAAGACGTTCCCATCTGAATATGTCTCAAAGAAAGCCACTTATTGACACTAAGTTGGCTATCATCAAAGACTTCATCTTTCCTAGGCAAAACGTGGCCCTCATGGCCCTCGCAAACATTGTTTAAATCATCTACTTTTGTTTTCCAGGCTAGGAGAGTCTTCAAACACATGATTATTTGTCATTTATGTATATTTTTTCCCATTCAGGATGTTCTTTGATCAAGCTAATGCTCCTAAAATCTAAAGTACTGAGAAAGAGCTTGAGAGTGGAAATTATATTCTCTTAAGAAGTTGGAGATGGCCACACAAGAGGGATAGCACTGGGGACAGGAAAAGAGGAGGCCCAAACTCCGTGAAAGCTAGGCCCAACTCTCTGCAGGCATGTTTGTATTGTATAGTCTTGTCATTTATATCCTTCATTTTGTGGAAGCTTTTTGAGACCATAATTGTTCATTCTGTTTATCTGTCTATCTATCTACCTACCTACCTACCTACCTACCTATCTATCTCTTTCTCTATAAAATGGGACAAGAAATGTTCACCAGGAGTATTCTTTTATCCCAGTTTGGTTAGGAAATACAACTGGGGAAGGGGGGGAGACAATCTAGTTTCTCAAGTGATCACCTTAAGTCAGAGAAAAGCTGAATACAGAAAAACAAAGCAATCCAGACACTTATGAATACTTTCAGCCTGTCACATCACACTACCTGCTTCCCCATCCACGTGTAATCTACCAAAATAGACCCACGGCCACCGAAACCCACCCTTCCAGGGCTGGAGGGATAGGGAAGGAGGCCCACAGGGAAACGGCCTTGGGATTCCCAGCACACTTTCCCTCCTTGAACAAAAACTCACACCCCTCACGCCCACGCACAAGCACTCCGCAGCACACATTCACACATAACGCTAGTGCCTAATCAGGCAGGGAGAAGTTCAAAGGCATGTTCTTTGAAATTCAAACTACTGCTTTTATGGTACATCCACACGGAGCGTCAGGATTGCTATGGCAATGGGCAGGGCCAGAGGAGTCGCTGGCAGAGGGTCCACAGCAATTCGAGACACTCTGTTAAGATACAGTTGCACTGACCTTTATTTTCATGCCAAGTAAGCTCAATTTTCACCTCATCAGAAATATATATATTACATATAATACTACACGTATAGTATGATATATAATAATATATATGTATTTCCATCTACTTTTTGTCAAGATTCCCCCACAGAACCTTCTAGGTTGAGAGAAAGAATGAAGAGAGGAGGAGTGAAAGTCGAGTGGGGGTGGGGGTGAGTGATGTTGGAAGACGGGGGGGGGGGGGGGGGGGGGGGGGGGGGAAGGGGCAGGAGCGCCACAGCGCCAGTGCCTCTTCCTTCTCTCCCACCTAAGTACTTTCATTTGCAGAGCGATTGTTCTTTGTTTATTTAATACAAGTACTGTGTGAATGGTGAAAAATAAACACGATGAAAAATAACCAAACAGATGATTCCTCCGAGTGAAAAAGCCCGGACTTAATAAAAGTGCGAAGCAGTCACCGCTGAATGAGAAACCCTTTGAAGTGGAACTTATTATAGGAGGAATACTTTGGGGTTGCCTTAACGACGCCGCTGAATCGAAAGCGCTCGCCTTTGTCAGCGATTTGTTCTCCTTTGCTGGGGTGCCCGGAGAAATTACTTACATGGGCTGCCTTAACATGCAGCCTGCAAATCAGTAACTTTGCAGCTCAGACTTGCAGACGCCACTCCGCAACGGACAAAAAGAAGTCAGGGGGAAACGCACCAACCTTTTACGCCGAGTCTCTGGGGAAGGGGGCGCACGGGCGTGTTGGGGGCGGCAGATAAGAAGTTGTATTACAACTGGCCCCCCTCACTTGGGCTCCCCACCCTCAGCTCCCATCCCCCACCCGACCCAGAGCCTGGGCTGGGGCCTCGGCCGCCCGGGCCGCCCTCGGTTACAGGGGCGGCTCCGGCTCCTCCAGGGCCCTCCAGCGAGGGGCGCTCTTCCGCGCGCTGGCCCGGCGCAGGGCTTTCCCAGCAGTCCCGGCCATATTTAATAAGGGTCGTTTATCACCCAGGCGCTTTGAAGGGTCGCCTCCAGCCCTGTGCCCATTAGAAAGGCGGAGGTGACATTTAAACTCCGTTTTCAAGGATCGCGGGGGGATTTCAATGAAAAGGCAACTCGTTTGTCTTATGAGGCTGGAAACAACCCCCTTCTCGCTCCTTTTGACCACATGGCATAACTCAAAAACAATAGTTCAAAAGTGAAATGGCATCGTGGTGTTCACTCGGAGACAGGCCCCCATCTAGCACCAGAGAAAAGGGGTAGTCCGCAAGACAATGTGCTTTTTGTGTCCGACTCTGTCACAAGGATTGTGTTGTTTGCTTTGGAGGCTGCGCCTGTTATACTTTCCTGAAAGTGCTTGTGTTAAACAAGAGTTATAAGTCATCCAAAACAACAAACATTTTGATTTTCTTTGCCTAAAGGGCTTTCCCTGGCTATGGGCACCGTGAAAAAATAATGTCCTTGCTGAGAAAGGAACACCAGTAGTAGCATTAGAAGCGGGCGCATTAAATATTGAATGACACGGGGAAAAAGAGCTTGTCGAGGGGCACTCAGCCTTAAAGTCTTTCTTCAACTTTGTCTTCGGTGGCTGCTGGACTATTTAAGATGGTATTAATTAAGGCAGCTTCGGATGCCGCCGAGCCCGCTGGCCCCTCGGCCGCTCTTGGTCAATGGGCCTGTGTCCCCGCGCTCTGCTCACGCGTTGGCTGAGCCGAGTGCAAATGTCACTTCTCATTTGCAGGCTGAAGAGAAGGGCCCATCCTACATTAAGGGCAGCAGGGATGCAGTCATCAGCAGGCGTTAAAGGAATACAAGGAGGCCGGGGTGAGGGGAGGAGAGGCGGGAACAAAATGGGAACATCTGCCCTGGGCCGGGGAGGGGTGTGCGCCAGCGAGCACTACTTTGGGCACGTTTTGGAGAGTGTCGTTGAGCAAACAAGGGCCACGCGGGACTCGCTGGGTTGGAACACCGACTCTCTTTCGTCTGCTCCTGCGTGGGGAAAATGAAAACCCTGCCCTGCAAAAATCCATTAGACAGTGTAGCAGGGCCTTATTCTACAAAGGGAGTAGCTTCTACGGAGAAAGACAAAGGAACAGGCGTCTTTACTGACTCCCCCGCCCACCTCCCCCCCAGGTTCTCTTCTCAGATCACAAACAAATAAAGCCCAAAGGACCTCAGCCAAGGACCTCCAATCCAGTTTTACAGACGGTGAAACTGAGACCTCAAGCAAGACCCAGAGAAGATTTTTGTTAATATTCCCTCCAGGAGTCCAAAGTTGAAACCCTCATTGAGACAGAAGATCCAGACAGGAGTGGAGTTCTGTTTTAGGGTGCCAGCAACCATTGCAAAATATCCCCTCATCCCAAGTTCCAAACGTTTGATTCAAAATCAAATGGAAATTCGTTTCAGCAGCTGGAAATTCCTGACCAAAAAAAAAAAAAAGGAGTGAAGCTTACTGCCAACTAAGTGTAGCATAAATGAAATGCATGCTTTAAGAAATTCTCCTTCAACTACCAGTTCTTAATGGAGAGACAAGACTTGGCTGGGTAGAGGGGTGCAGGGTACCCTGGCAGATTGATTTCTGCAGCCAGAACCCTCCATGGGAGACCCTGTCTCCTGGTGTGGAGTTCCAGATGGACGTGGGCCTTCTCTTTTATCACAAGGTCCCTTGGAGTTGGGAGGAGATGCAGTCAAATGCTCTTTCCTGTGTGTGTGTGTGTGTGAGAGAGAGAGAGAGAGCGAGAGAGAGACAGAGACAGAGACAGAGACAGAGAGAGATTTGGACCCTTGCTGCCGGGTGCAGGAGTTTAGCACCCTTGACTCTAGATCCCTTTACATGTCTGATTCTCCTTCTCGGGAATGTGTCCCACCAGACTCCCTCCAGCCCTCTGGGATGGGGAAAGGTCACATTTCCCACAGGAGCCATCCTGCAGGAGAAGCAGTTCCTACCTTCCTGTAGGGCTGGGATCTATGTGCGAGGCGGGGAAGGGGAGTACCTTCGATCTGTCAGCCCTAACACTCGGGCCTACGGCCTACACCTTCCGCCCTATTGGGAGCTGGAGGTGTCGCTCTAGTGCGGGGAACCGCCTGGCCAGGTCTGGACGCTGGCAGAGGTGGGCGGTGGGGAGGAGAGAGGGCTATGCCAGAACGGCACCCCCCTCCCCTCCCGCAGCTGGTCTGCAAAATCTAAGACTGAGGCTCCCATACCCAACAGCCTACCTGGGTGATCTTTTTTGCATCTCTTTCTTCGGTCCCCTTCTCCCTGCCTCTACTTCTTTTTTGCACGAACAGGCCCCAGGCCAGGGTGAGGGATGCAAAAACATGGCCTTTTGGCCTGAAATTTACGGGCGCGCGCGCGCACACACACACACACATATCCACTCGGCCACAACTCAACCCCCCGCCCCCACCATCGCACTGGGCACACGCTTGGGTTCCAGGCACCTTGCCAAGAGCGCGGGAGCACCCTGCGTGGCACACTGGCTGAAGTTCCTGCACGAAGTGGTGGGGGTTGGGTAAGGCGGGAGGGGTGGGCGGCGGTGGACGCCGCCGACTGCCGGCGGTGCGCACAAGTTCAGTGCTCAACTTCCCGCTCTTAACGAGACCCGGGATCCCTTTGGAGAGGCCCTCGAGAGCTGGCGGCAGGGCTGGGAGTGGCGTGGGTAAGCTGGCCGGCGCGGGGCGCGGGCGGCGGGGCACGAGGGCGCGAGAGGAGGAGGGCGCGAGGGTGCCCGCGGCCAGCCGGGCGCTCCGAGAAGTCAGCTCGAGCAGCTGTGACTTCACCTATTAGCCCCGATGTCTTTCCGAGGAGCCTGGTGGAGTTAAACAGCCCACAATGGGCGCTCTGGGGCGCCTCCTGCCTGACCTCCACCCGGGTTTAATAGTTTCATAGGAACTTCATTAAATCAATTACTTAGTGAGCACATCATCATTTATTTGTAATTAGCAGCGAGGAGCGCGTTCTCTCCCTCAGCCCGCGGCCCGGGTCTCAGCGGGGTTGGCGGAGTTGTGCAAGCACTTTTGTTTGCTCGAGTGTTGACTCCCGGCATTATTCGGTCCTGGTAATCTTTACGTCTTAATCTAGCATTCAGGGGGCGAAGGGAAAACAAACAGGGCGCAGGCCGGAGGCCAGCCCCGCGGTCTCAGCCGCCCGCAGAACACGGCCGTCGCTCGGCATCGCGGCGCGTCTCCGGGGCCCCTCTGGGGCGGAGAGGGCGAGGGACGCCACGGGGGCAGAGGGGCTGGAGGGGAATGAACTAGGCCAAGGGGACTCCGAAGGAAAGTTGGCGAAGGAAGCGGAGATGAAAGAACGAAAAAAGGAAACCAGGAGCAGGAAAGCATGTCCTGCAAAACGAGCACAAAAGGCAAACGTCCAGGCTTGTGCGTGTGTGCGGGCGGCTTTGCAGGGGGAATGCGTGTGTGCACGTGTTTGTGCGCGCAGGATGTGCGTGAAATCACATCCTTTGCAGCTGCCGGGGAGCTGGGCGGAGAGGGGGGCGCACGAAAACGAGGTGCCGGCCTGGCGCGTGCGGAGGCAGTTCGTTGGGTGTCCGGGCTGCAAAAGTGCTTTAATTTTGGGACTGCAGCCCGGGGCTCAGTCCACAAATTACCAGCGAATGGTTAGCGAGGAGGGGGAGTTGCTGAAAGCCGGGCCAGGACCTGCGCGTGCGGAGCGACGCGAGTGATAGCTGCGCGAAGAGTCGTGATTCCTCTCCAGTGTAATCATCTTCCCCACACGCCGCCGCGCCACCCAAGCACCGTGGGGATCCGAGGAGCTCGGCTTCCCTGGCCAGCAACGTGGGCGACGCGCCCCGCGTCCTTGCCCCGGACCCGCTTTCCGCTCCAAGGTGGAGAAGTCCCTCCAGTACAGGAAACACTCAACTTCTGCCGGCGATCCCAGCTCAGGAAATGGAGGGGGGCCAGGGAGGGCCGGGGGAGGTGAAGGGTCACTGATAATCTGGATCCAGTTCTCTCAGGAGCGGGCGAGTGTGAACAGCTGTGAGGTTAGGAAAAGGCCCATGGGACATACTCCCCACGAATGGGCGTCCAAAAGAAACAGTGGTCCCCATGTATCTGTGAGTTTTTGAGGAGAGGGTCTTGAATTTCTCCACTGGCCAAGCCTGGTTGATTCCGGATGATATTTGGTGGCAGGGAATGTGTGAAGGTGGTTGTTGCCTCGTTGGTGATTTTCTGACCTGTGGTTTCCATACAGACTGAATCAGTGTTTGGAGTGTTTGTACTCTAGTGGACCCAAAGAAAGCTTGGTGCAGCCATGGGTGGCTGCATGGTGACAGGGTCTGTCCTGGGGTGAGCGTGGGAAGGAGAGGGTTGAGGTGTGGTCCCAAGGTCTGTAGGTTCAGCTAGCTGTGGTTGTGTTCCTAGGATTGGCAGTTTAGCTTGTCAGGGACCCTGACATGGGTTCTCCTGAGGACTCCTGTCGGATGAGCCAATACCCATGACAATGCATTTGGCTCCCAGGAGGATGTGTGAAGCCTCCAGCTTCCTGAGTCTCCCATTCTCCTCCTTGTTCCTCCTTTCATCAGGTCTCACCATACTACACTCACTCTGTTACTCTTTCCTTCTTTCTTTTTGCTAAGTTGACTCACAGGTCACTTGGCCATCTACCCCAGGGTCTTAATGCATCCTTGTGCCCACTGGACACAAGATTGAGAAAGAGGCAGGCCCCAGCTCAGATCCTGTTTCCAAATAGGCCCCATTGAAGTGCAGAGATCCCACTGAGATCTCCAGCTGCTGCTGACCCACCCCTATGTCTGAGAACTTGAGTCAGCCTGAAAAACAAGAAATCAATCCAGAGAAGGACCATCAACCAGCCGTGAGCAATCTGGGAGAAGCACCTTTTAAAATGTAAAAGCACTTTGCAACTTTGCATACTCCATTCAACCGCCAAAGTGAGCCCATGCTGAAGTAGTTAAAATGGTCAGGCTTCCAGAAGAATTAGGAGGAAAAGCAAATGTATATGTATAAAGCAAAATAGGTTTTCTTGAATATATTTCCAAACACCGTAAACACAAGCACTCCTTAGAGTCTGTTGAACACTTTTCTGCTTCTGTTTAGTGAATTCCTATGCGTGTTAAATGCATATTTGATCAGACAAGTCTACATACACACACTATTATAGCACATTTAAATCTAACCTTGCAAATTATCAGGGCCTGCACATCCTGGACCTAACCAAATTTAGGACAGCCTTGAAGGAGGCATAACAGAAAAACTACATTTAAAATAAAATGAAAATATAATTCACTCCTTTCTTCTTTCTCCACTTCTCCTCCTCCCTCCCACCTCCAACACCGTTTAATAAAATAGTATCATTTGGAGAACTGAAGGCAAGTCAGGGAAGCATTTTATGAGCTGGCAGAGAATTTGGTGAGGTGGTTGATTTAGAAAATCTGGATGCTGGCTGCAAAGTTTTCTGGGTGACATTCAGATTATGCATCTCTCTCCCTGCTCCAGGTCCTAACAGCTTTTAACCCATTTCTTGGCTCACATCTCAGACTCTGTTCTGATTCTGCCTTTATTGGGCTGCGTGTTGCCAGCACCCCACCTGAAGCCCTCTCTCCATAGTGGGAGCCCTGTGCTCTGCTCCCCACCTCCTTCCGATGGGGCTTCCCTTGAAGGATGTGGGGGATCCTTCTAGCCCACTCCCCTTATTTGTCTAGGGTCCTTGCCATTGGGCCTGTCAGCCTGAAAGCTAATAGGCATCATGCTCACATTCTGCCCTCATCTGTATGGAGGGCTCTGATTAGGCTTCTCTCATCACCAGCTGTAGGTTTCATCCTCCTGACCAGCATGGAGAAGAAGGCCTGGCAATGACACATTGTAGATGCAAAGCTGAGCCAAAGCCTGTGTGAGGGGACCCAGGAGCTCTTGGCAGCCTGGTTTTGGGTAATGACATGTAGGAGAAACTTAAGGGAGAGCCCAGGGGTGACTTGGAATGGAAGGGATTATGCCAATGTTTGTCTCCTTTTAGGGACCAGGGCAAAGGTTTGATTGCTCTGGCCATTTCTTAAATAAACTGACCCCAAAGAGCAAGCATTAGAAAAACCTGTGGGCTAGGTCGAGTGACTGTTCTGTTACTGAGAGAAACTTCTGGGTAGGCACCAGCCTCAGCTAGGGCCGCCCCTTTCTGCCTTCAGACCCAACAGTATCGGTGGTTCCCGGGTTCTCCTGCTTGTACCTGTGAGGGGTCAAATCCTGAAGTGGTTCTAGGCCAGTGCTTCTCAGGGAGGAAGAACCCCAAAAGACAGAGAGGGGAGTCCAGGAAAACCACAGTCCAGCCAGCGCCACCCCTGCCCACCCACTCCCCCTGTTATTTCTAACTTTGACTCTCTAGACCCTGTCTATCTTCCCCATGAGTCAGAGGCTGGGGTGGTCCAGAGACCAAGACGGCCCTGCAAAGAGCTTTAGTGTCTTTGGCCACCGGCAAGGAGATTGGAGTGCTTGTTTGTCTGAGACTCCTCCAATCTGAACCATGTCTGTTAGGAAGGCAGCAGAGAAATTACATCATGAAAAATATCATTCTTGGTTCCTTAAGTTTCTTTTTGAGGTTGAAACGGGATTTCCCTGGGCCACATGGATGTCTGGGGAATTGTTGACACAAAACTTCTAATTTCCTTAAGGGCGAAGGAAGACCAGTTGGGTCTGGGGGAGCAGGTGTGTGTGGCGGAGCCAGGGGTGCTCCGAGGCCCTGGGGACAGAGCTGTGGGCCCTGTGCTGGGAACACACGTGGGAGAAGTTGTAGAGAAGCCTGATGTCCATTGCTCACATGCTTTCTCCCCCCATTTAAAAAATTCTGGTAAAATATGTATGTGACATAGAACTTACCATGTGAACCATTTTTAAGTATACAGTTTTGTGGCATTAAGTACACGTGCATTGGTGTGCAGCCATTATCACCATCCATCTCCAGAACTTTTTCATCTTCCCAGACTCTGTACTCATTAAACACTAACTCCCATTCCCCCTCTTTCTAGCCACTAATAACCTCTATTCTACTTCTGTCTCTGTGAATTTGAGTACTCTAGGTACTTCATATAAGTGGAATCATACAATTTTTGTCTTTCTGTGTCTGGCTTATTTCACTGAGCATAATGTCTTCAAGTTTCATCCATGTTGTAGTATGTGTCAGAACTCCATTACTTTTTATTTATATATATATAAATAATATTTTGTTTATCCGTTCATCTATCAATGGACTTTTGGGTTGTTTCCACATTTTGGCTATTGTGAATAATGCTGCTAGGAACATGGGTGACTCACATGATTTTATATGTACATATGTACTTATATAATATACTTTTTTATGAACCAAGGTAAAACATTTTAAACTAAAGGGGAGCTCCAGCCAAGAATTTAGAATATCAGTTTTCTCACTTAGATCTGGATCTCTGAGGTCAACAAAGTGCAGGTAGAATTCAAGGGAAAGCCAAAGCATTGTTTTCCAGTTCCATGGTATTCCCATTTGTGTGTGTGTGTGTGTGTGTGTGTGTGTGTGTGTCCAGCCCTACCCAGTGCCGCTGCTTCAGAGGAACTATTAACACATTAATATTATCAATAGCAGGCAGTGCCTGAGCCATTAGGGATTTATGAAAACATCTGAAGCAAGTCATTTCAAAGCGCTGATTTGTTTTATAGTCAGTATTACATTTTATGACAGGCTCTTTTGCCAGCAAAATGAGCGTATAAGCATAATACACAGCTCAGTAGACGGAAACTGGTGCCCTGTGCTGCCCTGCAAATTTGCGTTCCAGGTCCCTGGGGAAGCTTCTGCAATTTGCAGACAACTCCTGACCTTTTGCTGAAGGGTCGGCCCAGAACTAGATAGGGGTATGCCCCCTTACATTTTTAGCTGTAGAAAAACTATAGCCCCTTCCCTTTTCTGTCATTTTCCTCCAACTTAGAACTCAATAAGAAAGCCAGCATCCAGTGGTCCAAGGCCACACATTTTCCTGGCCGGTTCTGCTTTTCTGTTGATGTTTTTTCTGATTTTCCAGAGTTTCACGGGGCAGATTCTCTAGTTCTGGATAAATGGTCTCAGCCCTCCTAAGAACGGCAGTGCCTAAGGAAAGGGACCAGCAGAGTTCTTGGAGGAGATGGATGTGTGCTTCTCAGCGTCCCCAAAACTCTCCTTCTCCATTCCAACATCGGCCACCTCCACTCCACCCCTGCACTCCTACCCCACCATTAACCCCAAAAGAAGACTCCAGAGTGTGGGTTGATGGGGTGGTGTGGGGACTGCAGTGGTATGGGGGTAATGAGCACACACCGCCTGCCTCCACCCCCACCCCAAAGCTGGGATTTGTGGGCCCCCTCACGGGTTCCTCTCTGGGATGGGAGATAGCGCTGGAAAGTTGCTTCTTAATGTTCCCAGGGAGCAGGGTTTATAATATTTTACAGCAGCTGTTTAACATTTCCCTACCTAGTTATTAAACACGAAAGGGAGTAAATTAAAATGGCAAAGTAAAATGAAATAAAAGGCGTCTTTTCTTTCTGTAAAGAGACAACACCTAATTAAGGAATATTTGAATCCCACAAAAATGCAGACTCTCATGGGTGACATAAAACTTCCTTTTAAATCAGGAACAAAACCCAGAAAATTGGGGACAGGCCCAAGAGGCAGTCCTTTAAAACAAAAAGCTGCTTCCTCTGAGACTTTTGACTTGTTTCCCCCTTCCTTTTTGCCTGTCCACAGTCCTGGGGGAGGATTAAACGCAAACGCCTCCTTTGAGTTAAAGTTTTTCTGGGCGGCGGCCAGCCAAGCCTGCAGCCGGCCCTCTCCCCTCCGCCAGCAGCGGCTCCTCTGCAGCCCAGAGCTGCTGTTTCCTTCTTCTCCCTCCCCACCACGGGCTTTTCAGTCCTCACTCACAGTTCCATCCCAGCTTCTGTCTTTTGTCCACTCCCTGTTTTTTTAATTTAAATTTTTTTTTTAACACTTTCTCTAGCTCCTCCATCTTTTCGGGGAGCTTTATGAAACAACATGGCCCCTGCCCCCTCTTCTATTTCCCTAACCCCCTGGAGATTGGAGGGTGAGACCTTCTTTCTGTTTCTCCTCGGCTCTTAATCTTGTTCTTGATTAGATACCAGAGACGTTGGCCTCCTTCAGTGATTCCAGCCTGGGTCCCAAGCTCCCTCCTTCTCAGCCTGAGCCCCAGCTTCCTCCGCTGGGTGGGGTTTCCTTCTGGCTCCAGAAGCCCAGCCTTGGCCTTTTGTCCTCAGCCATTGCTGCTGTTGCCCTTTGCTTAGGAACTCTGTCCTGGGGCACCTGCGGAGAATAAAATGCAGAAAGTGTAAGGGGTGCTCATCCCCACGGAGGTGGAAGAAGCTGGCTTAGCCCAGGCTGGAACCTGCTCCTGCCCCTCTGCTCTGGCAGGCTTTCTGCAAAGCTGGCAAAGGCAAGGACCCACTCACTGGCTAGGACAGTTCTTTCCATAGTAGTTGCTACGTTCGTTCGTTCTCCCTGTTGTTTTTCTTTTAGGAGAGTATCATTCTTGCTGTTTAGTCCTATCATTGGGGAGGGAGGACACTAAAATATGGATTGGCATGTCTTGAGATGTCTACAAATTACAGAAATTCTTGGTAACACCTCACCCCAAGCTTGCCTTTCTGGGATTATTTTAGGACTTTGATGGCTTGAAAGTCCTGCAGAATTTTCCCTAACATCACAATGCGTGAGATGGAGCCAGAGGTTCCCAGATTCCTGCTTATTAGACTAAACAGTAAAAGGAAATCATTTTTTCCTTTCAAGAAATAAGGACAGGCTATTTTATTGGCATTTCCTTTGGGGGATGGAGCCTGTATCTGGCTTTGCCTTTTAAAAGGGTAGACGCAGATGCCACCAACGCGGCGAGTAATAGAAGCAGTGTCTGGTCCTCCTGATCTGCTGCAGAAACATTCGTGGGGCCGGCTCTGCCCAGGTCTGGGAGCCCAGCCCTCTGAGCTGCAGTCCTCCCTTCTCTTTTCTTCTCTGAAACATGTAGGTAGAAAAAGATTTTTAAAGTTCTTTAATTCCTTTCATCTACATTATAATGCATATGATATTTCTGAGTAAAACCCTGGGCGGTGTTTTTAGAAGAAGGATCATAGTCATAAGAATATCTTACATCTGTGTCATATCTGCCTCACACTCTAAGCGTCGCACACGTATGAACTGATTTGATTCACGTACTACTTCTCTAAAGTCAAGTGGGTGGGCTTGATTGTTCTCCTTTCAGGAGTGAGGAAATTGACTCAGAAGGTTAAGCTCTCACAGCAGTAAGTGTACAACCAAATGAGTTCAAGTCCAGTTTTGTTTTTTTTAAACCAAAGCATAATGGACAGAAATTTAAAAAATAGAAAGGAAGCGATATCATGATTTGGTGACCAGATCTCTCACATTTTCTGATATAATAGGATCTGCAGATGAGCATGGCCCCATCAGTGCTTTCCTTCAAAACAGCATCCTTCTTTACACAGATGGGTGAACAGAAAAAAAAATGGATGTTTGCCCGACCTCATTCCTGAGCAACACTCCAGGCCATGGTGTGCCTTCTTTGATGCACAATATAATCCTGCCACTGAGAGGGCCCTCATCATCTTTTCCACTGAAATTCACCTTATCTCAAAAGTCAGCCCTTCTACCATCCCTGTCTTTAGTCCCGTGTGATTGCTCCTTTCTTTGAATACTAGTGGCCAGAACTACGGTGTCCTCTGTAGCCATGTGCTTTACATAATATAACTCGCTTAAATCCACAGCAGGCATATGAAGCAGATACTTTCATTATCTCCATGTAACAGATGAGGAAACTGAAGCACAGAGAAACTAAACAGCTAGTTCAATGTCTCACAGCTACAAGTAGCTGAGCGGGGATTTGAACCTCTCTAGCCGGAGCTCCAGAGTCCATGTTCCTGACCCCTATATGATGCTGCCTTTCAACCCTTATGGCAGTCTTAGGACTGTTGGGCATCTTGCAAGCATTATCTCACAACACGATGAGTGCCCTTCACCACACAATGCTGGACCGTCTCCCCTAGGATGTATCCTATGCTGTCTAAGATGTATAAAACATATTTTATTTTTCTTATGGGGCTCATAACCTGCTTGAGAGTGAAGACGTTTAATCAGTTTTAAATGTCCTGTAGTACCTATTGCTTATATAATGTGCATATTTGATGCTCACACATATTTTTTGATCAAGCCAAAGAAATTTGAAAATCATTTGTTCCCCAAGTACTCACTGAGTACCAACTATGCAATAAGCACTGTTTGGCTCTGGTCAGCAAGTCAAATAAGATTCCTGCTATTAAGAAACTTAATTTTTGTGGGAACAGATGAGAAACAGGTAAAGTAAGAAAGCTATCGAGTAGTACATTTGGAAAATTAAGATAGGATAGGATAGAAAGTGATGGGGTGGAGGTGCTAATCAGAGTGGGTGATCAGAAAGACTTTCTCTGGGAAAATAAGGTGAGCTGTGAATGACTAGAAGGGGTGAGCCATGCAGAGAATAGAAGAAGGGCATTCCAGGCCAAGGGAATAGCTTGTGCAAAGGCACTGAGGCAGGAGGGAGATTGATGGCCAGTTTCTTTGTCAGATTTGCAGGATTTCTCAACCTCAGCACCTGACTTAATCAGCTTGGGTTGCTATAACAAAATGCCATAGAGGGGGCGGCTTAAACAACAAATGTTTATTTCTCCCAGTTCTGGAGACTGGGAAGTCCCAGATCAAGGTGCTGGCGGATTTGATGTCTGGTAAACATTTGCAGACAGCCGCCTTTTTGCTGTGTCTTCACATAGCAGAGAGAGTCTTCTCTCCTCTTTTACGGGCACTAATTCCATCATGGGGGCCCCACCTTCATGACCTCATTTAAACCTAATTACTTCCCAAAGGCCCTACCTCCAAATATCACATTGGGAATTATGGCTTCAACATATGATTTGGGGGGGGCATACAAATATTCAGTCCATAGCAGCACTATTGACATTTTGGGCCAGGCAATTCTTGTTGGGGGGGGGGGCTTCCCTGTGCCTTGTAGGATGTTCAGCAGTATTCCCCCCATCTCCCCAGCCTCTCCACATTAGATCCCAGTAAAGATAACCTCCTCCTCTCCCAACTGTGACAATCAAAAATATCTCTAGACATTGCCAAATGTCACCCGCAGTGGTTGAGAACCACTGAGTTAGAGGACCAGATAGGTGGCTCTGGTGGCTAGACCGCAGTGAATGAGATGGAGTATGGTTCAAGAGGAGGCTGGAGAGATGCAGGCCGGGCATGTAAGGAGTTTAGGTCTTATCGGAGGTGCAATGAAAGACTTGGAGGGTTTAAGCTGAGGCAGGAAACGATGTAATATACTTTTTTGGGATGAGAGAGTCTGGCTGTTGTGTTGGGGCTAGAGGGGAGCAGGAGGTCCTGGAATCAAGCTATTGCAGTCATCTAGGTGATGGGGGAATGGAAATGAAGAAAAGTGGGCAGATCCCGGGGATGCTTCAGATGACTAGTTGACAGCTTTTGCTGAATCAACAGTGAGAGGTGAGGGAGGGGAGGCTCAAGGAAGTGACAAGCAATTTGAGTCTGGCATCTGGATGGGTAGCAGTGACATTAGAAAGGCCTTAGCTGGTTTGGGACAGAAAGTCATTTATGTGGAGGTGCCAGGTAGACAGGAGGATATAAAATTCTGGAGACCCAGGGAAAGGTAGGGTTGGAGATGTGGGTTTGGAAATTTGGGACGTATTGATCTTTATTGGTATTTAAACCACATGACTGAATGAGAACACCTGGGGTACTGTGTGAGTGGACAAGAAAAGGGAGCCCAGAATAGAGTCCTGGAGATTTCAGCAGGTAGAGGCGGAACCAGCGAAAGATCCAGAAGGAGAAAGGATGATGTCATGGAAGTCAAAAGTATCAGGAAGGTTGTGTGGCCACTTGATTGGGTGACATGGAGCTCATCGATGGCGTTTATGTGAACAGTCTCTGTAGACAGGTAAGGGTGGAAGGCTGATTGGGTGGGTGAGGTGAGGGAAGAGAGAGAGGGACCCAGTAACCTTTGAAGAGGAGGCTGGGAAGGGAGCAGAGTGTAGGGCAACAGCAGGTCAGAGACCAGGGTCACAGGAGGTTTTTCAAGAAGGAGATGGTGGAGCATGTTTGTGTGCTGGTGCAAGTGGTCCAATGGGGGGCAGGGAAGACAGGGGGATTGTGAAAGTTGATGGTGTGGGAGCCCCAGGGAATGCTGCAGGAAGAATGTCGTTGGTGGGGGGCAGCCAGACCCCAAGCTGAGGGGCTGGGTTTTTAAAAAATATTTTTATTATGGTAAAATATATATAAAACATTTCCCATTTTAGCTATTTTAAATGTGCAATTCAGTGGCATTAATTACATTCACAATGTTGTACAATCAGATTGTACTATCTATTTCCAAAATTTTATCACCCCAAACCAAAACTCTAACCATTAAGCAATAATTCACTCTCTTCCTTCCCCTCAGAGAGGAGTTTTTGGTAAGAGCAGGACACTTCATCCCCAATAACAGGAGGGAAGGCACAGAATATGGCTAGAGGTAGGAGTGGGCTGGTAGATTTGTCAATGGGAAGATAAGGGGGTTTCTATTGGATTGCTAGGATTTTCTCACTGAAGCTTGAGAGTGAGGAAAGGGATGGGAATGTAGTAGGAGGAGACAGGAGAAAGTGTGAAATAGTCATTTGGAGAGTAGGAAAGTGAGAAAACAAGGAAGTATCTCAGGATTAATGGCCAGTGTCAAATGTCCACTTGCTATTTGAACACTTGAAATTACAGTGACACCAGCCAACAACGTTGAGTTTTTTTTAACTCTTTTTATTATGGTAAATATAAATAACATAAAATTTACCATTTTAACCACTTTCAGGTGTACAGTTCGATGGCATTAAGTCCATTCACATTGTTGTGCAACCATCACCACCATCCTTCCCCAGAACTTTTTTTTTTTAAGATTTTATTTTTCCTTTTTCTCTCCAAAGCCCCCCGGTACATAGTTGTGTATTTTTAGTTGTGGGTCCTTCTAGTTGTGGCACGTGGGATGCTGCCTCAATGTGGCTTGATGAGTGGTGTCATGTCCACGCCCAGGATTTGAACTGGCAAAACTCTGGACCGCCGAAGCGGAGCGCATGGACTTAACCACTCAGCCATGGGGTCAGCCCCCCGGAACATTTTCATTGTCCCACATTGAAACTCTGCATCCATTAAACAGTAACTCCCCAATACCCCTCCTCTTAGCCCCAGGCGACCGCAGGTGGAGTTTTTCCCTAGCACCCTTCAGGTGCAGACAGGAGTGGGCGGACAGGTAAGATACACCAGCTTGGCAAGGGAGAGGGGGCAAGGGAGCTAAAGGTGTTTGCGAGGTAGAGGGTACAATGTGGACCATGTCACTGGGCTTGGTAAGCCAGGGGAGAGGGGCATGAAGAGGTGATCGATAGTGTCTTTGAAGTCCAAAAGATGGTGCTATCTTCTTTCCTTTCTCATGATGCTGTAGAAGGTAGGAGTCAAACCTCATTTCAAATTTATTAATTAATATGGTTTCCTATTGCTCTTGACATCCCTGAAGAGTGTTCCACAGAAGAACCCGAAATGGGCCGCTTGAGTCACCTGGCATTACCTCCTCCCCCTACATGCCACAGGTCCCCAGGATACACGCACCCAATTAGGTAAGAGAAGAGGCATATGGTGTTTATTTGGGGAAAGAGGTACATTTTCTATGAATAGCATAGCTATGTGAACAGACAGGCTGACAGATGATTCCACTTCATCTGATCACACAATATGGGCATCCACACTGTGTGAAAACCCCCAAAGCGTCGGGAACCTGCAAACGTCCTCCTTGCTTTCTGCATCTCAGCCTTGCTTTTCCCTTCAAAACTGAAGTGGAGGTGGAAAGGCCCTTTCTCAAACGTATAGGCTCTCTACTCTGAAATCTCTACTGAGCTTGCCTCTCTGGTGCTTTCCGCATCGCTGGGCTCTTTTCTGCATTATTGATGAAATCATCTCTTCTTCACAATACACTGATTATCCTTTCTGGGGATTGTGTTTTCTGATTTTGTCTATACATTTTTTTCTGGCCTATAAATTATCTTCCTGAAAGATGCACTTGACTGTGTGTATAAGGCTAGACCTTAGAACAGAACATTGGTCTGGGCCATCTCCCAGAGCACAGATACCTTTGGTGAGGAGGCAGAAAGTCACAGGGGGTGGGTTTCTCCGTATTGGAGGAAGCTGAGACAGGTTTCATCTTATATCGTAACACTGGATTAACCGATTGACAGATAAACCTAATCTCACACAGAGCTATGTTTCCAGATACTTTAGAAGATATTGGAGGTCATCAGAATGGCAGTTTCTTAAATGGTTATGACTGGAGTGACCCCTCCCGCTACTTCGAATTGTGTATCAGTGACACAGAGCTTCCTGCGATGATGGCAATGTTCTGTGCTGTGCCGTCCAATATGGTGGCCACTAGAGTCCTGAGCCTGTTGAACTATTATAATGTGGCTAGTGCAACTGAGGCACTGATGTTTTAATTTTATTTAACTTGAATTTAAATGGCCACATGTGGCTAGCAGCTGCCATATTGGACAGGAGAGCTTGTAGGTACCAATGTACTAATGAGTCATAAGCTTTTGAATCAACATAACATAATTTTAATTAGATAACTCAGTAGCTAAATGATGATGATTGTCTTTGGCTTTGAGTTCATTAGTAGGGACCCGAGTGGCCAGGGCTATCCAGGTGAGGAGTTTATACTTCTCCCATAACAGGAACAGCAGTCGTAGGCAGGGCAGGATGAGATCAGTGGGTCGCAGAGGCCTTGGGGAACTCTTTTGGCTTCCAGCTCTGCCATCCTTAGGGTGTGCTTTTCATCCTCAAGGTTGTGAGGAGGCTGCTGTACTATTCAGAATCAGCTTCTGGGTCCTAGGTAGGAAGAAACGAGACAGAAAAAGAGGAAAGGCAAAGAAAAAACTTTCCAAAGGCAAAACGGTACAACTCCTGTGGCAGAACAGTTGGCGAGATAAAACACAAGGACGTATACTGTTGCCCTTCAAACCAACGATCCCGCCTCTAGGAATCTGTCCCAAATGGTTTCAGGCATAGATACAAAATGACTATGCACAAGATTATTCACTGCGGTATCATTGAGGAGTAAAAACAACTGGATAGGGGCCGGCCTGGTGGCGCAGTGGTTAAGTGTGCACGTTCTGCTTCGGGGGCCCAGGGTTCGCCGGTTCAGATCCAGGGTGCGGACATGGCACAGCTTGGCAAGCCATGCTGTGGTAGGCGTCCCATGTATAAAGTAGAGGAGGATGGGCATGGATGTTAGCTCAGGGCCAGTCTTCCTGAGCAAAAAGAGGAGGATTGGCAGCAGATGTTAGCTCAGGGCTAATCTTCCTCAAAAAAAAAAAAAAAAAAAACCACAAAAAACAAAAAACAACTGGACATACCCCAAGTGTTCGTCAATGAGGGACTGTTTGGATAATCTATAACATAGCCACACAATCAAATACTATGCAATAAAAGAGAAATGAGGAAGCACCACACATCCAGCTGTGGAGTGACCTCCAAGGTTCCAGAATATGAAATTAAAAAAGAGCAAGGAGAACAGCACGGATATAGATATATTGATATACATCCTTTTATGTAAAAAAGGAAGGAAAAAAATACACACACACACACATTTGCTTATATTTGGAAGGGGAACAAATGAAAAAAAGAAAATGATGTCAAAATGAGGAGAGAACAGGGGCCGGCCCCGTGGCTGACTGGTTAAGTTCGCGTGCTCTGCTTCGGTGGCCCAGGGTTTCGCAGGTTTGAATCCTGGCTGCGGACCTAGCACCGCTCATCAGGCCATGCTGAGGCGGCGTCCCACATGCCACAACTAGAAGGACCCACAACTAAAAATACACAACTATGTACCGGGGGGCTTTGGGGAGAAAAAGGAAAAATAAAATCTTTAAAAAAAAAAAAAAGCAGAGGAGAGAACAAGGTGCAGGAGACAGATGGAGGTGACACGACTGTGAATGTACCTTATGTCACACTGTTGACTTTCAAATCATGTAAATGTTTTCATATCCAAAAATAAAATAAGAAGCTGTTTAAAAAAAAGGAAGCCTCACCGAGCCATTGTTTCTTTCAGTTCCTGGGCTAGAATTGGGTCACGCAGCCACATCCAGCTGCCAGGATGTGTGGGAGGTGAGTGTTCTACTGGGCAGGTGACCCCTCCAAACCCAACCAGGATTTGGTGAAAGAGGAAGAAGGGGAGCAAAGTGCAGTGTCTGCCATCCCTGTGACAAGTGCCAGGAATGTCGCCTGGACTGGAAATGTGCTTGACTGGGGCAGGTCTAGGAGGGCCAGCGCTGACTGAACATCCACCTTGTGTGGCTGTGCTGGTGGCCCGACATGAACTTTCTGCCTTGGTTCTTACTTACGAGCCGGGTAGGGAGGCACCGTTTTCATCATCCTCTTTCTGTACAGCAGGAAACCGAATGTGAGGACATTAAGTAACTTGCCCAAGGCAGTGAATGGCAGAGGACAGAAGCAGCCTCAGTCTGCCACTGCAGCCCCGAGTGAAGCCCCACATGGCAGTGCCTTCTGGCCACCAACAGCCAAATAATTCACTGTGACACCACGCATTCTCTTGTACAAAGTGATCTGAAAACTATCACATATATAAGAACTTAGCAATTCCACTGTTAGGTATATACCGAGAAGAATTGAAAGCAGGAACTCAATCAGGTATTTGTACACTCATGTTCATAGCAGCGTTATTCACAACAGCCAAAAGGTGGAAGCAACCCAAGTGTCCATTGATGGATGAATGGATAAACAAAACGTGGTATATACATGCAATGGAAAATTAGCCATAAAAAGGAATGAAATTCTGACACATGCTACAATGTGGGTTAACTTTTGAGGTCATCATGCTAAGTGAAATAAGTCAGTCACGAAAGGACAATACTGTATGATTCCATTTACATGAGGTACCTAGAGTAGGCAAATTCACAGAGACAGAAAGTAGAATAGAGGTTATCAGGACCTGGGAGGAGGGAGTTGGTGTTTAATGGGTGCAGAGTTTCAGTTTGGGGGAAGATGAAATAGTCCTGGAAATGGAAGGTGGTGATGATTGCACAACATTGTGAATGTGTTTAATGCCACAGAACTGTACACTTTGGTTAAAATGGTAAACTTTATGTTATGTATATTTTACCACAAATAAAAAAAATATTGTTGTGAGCAGAATAATGTCTATAACAAGATAAAAAATAATCCACCCCCCCAATCCCCCCCACCCCTGGGACATTTGGCAATGTCTGGAAACATTTTGTTGTTGTTGTTGAGGAAGATTTCCTCTGAGCTAAAACCTGTTGCCAGTCTTCCTCTTTTTGCTTAAGGAAGATTGGCCCTGAGCTAACATCTGTGCCAGTCTTCTTCTATTTTGTATGTGGGTCACCACCACAGCATGGCTGATGAGTGGTGTAGGTCCATGCCCAGGATCCGAACCTGCAAACCTGGGCTGGTGAAGTGGAGCGCACAAATTTAACCACAAGGACACAGGGCCAGACCCTGGAAACATTTTTCTTTTCACTTAAAAAAATTTTTTAGTAGACTTTATTTTTTTATAAAAGTTTTAGGTTCACAGTAAAGTTGAGGGGAAAGTAAAAAGGATTCTCATATTACTGTCTGTCTCTACTCATGCACAGCTTCCCCTACTGTCAGTGACCTGCACCTTCGTGGTACATTTGTTATAATCAATGGGCCAACAGTGACACATCATTATCACCCAAAGCCCATCGTTTACACTAGGGTTCATTCTTGGTGTTGTACAGTCAATGGACTTTGACAATTGTGTAATGACATGTAACCACCATTATGATATCATCCAGAATATTTTCACTGCTCGGATTTCACTAGAAATCCTCTGTGCCCCACCTTTCATCCCTCCCTCCCCACTAACCGCCAATGACCACTGCTTTTTTCAAGTCTTCTGGTGATATTTTTCTTTGTCATAACTCGGGGTGGGGATGCTACTGGCATCTCGTGGTTAGAGGCCACAGATGCTGCTAATGTCCTACAATGCACAGAATAAACCACCCAATAAAGAATCATCCAGCTCAAAATGTCAATAGTGCTGAGGTTGAGAAATTCTGACATAGAGGCTAAGCAGGAATTTCTTTAACCAATGACTGTGGGGTACATTGTGGATACTCAATAAATATGAATTAAATTGGTGAATGAACATTTATAACAGAAGTGTTTAGACAACCTGGACAGAACTATTCCTGAGTTTACATAACACAGAAGAGCAAAAGGAAGCTATGAAATTCAACCCTGTAGCTGCTCAACTTGGCGGGGTGGGCAGGTGAGGGGAGAGGGCATTCGGACAAGCAGAATGTCATATTCTTGCATTCCTGTGCATGGGAATTATAGGTACTGTGTGTGATAGAGTTTGTGCAGATGCGTTTGCTGGTCCGTCAGCATTAGGTGTGAACTCTGTGTCAATTGTGAAACTTCTTGGTCTGCACCATTTTCTCTGTAAGACAGAGACATTCTGCAGAAGCATTTAGTGCAGAAGCAGCGCATTGGGGTACTTTTTTCCTTTGTTTTATGAAGCATCCTAGAGATTCAGAAATGAAGAAAGATGGGGGGTGGCAAGCTCCTAAACACCACTTGAAAGGGCATTCTTTGTCATTGGAGAGTTTTAAATACAGAATATCGAAGACCTGTTAGATAACAGAATCAAATAATTTTGGTATTTAGTTCGAAACAAAGCGTAGAGACACCAGATTCAAATATAATGAAGGGAGGAATTTCAAAAGAGAAACTGGGCCACAATTTCTTAGTTTTTACTCTCATATCAAATGAAGGCCAACGTAGATAACTGCTGCCAGTCTGCTGTCTCTGCTGTACCAGGGGACCGGGGACGTTACTGCCACCAGGGCAACTTAGCCTCACTCAGATGTAGTTAAGGATATTTTCTGTGTGCTGAAGTTGGTCTGTGTGCATGGTATTCGACACTTTCTTTGACAATATTGAGTCCTGTTCAGACTCATCTTCTACACGTGTGATGTGGATGTAGCTGGAGGACAAGAGCAGAGCGAACAGCTCAAGTCCATGCCAAGAAGCGTGAGATTCCATCTGACTGCAAGGAGCTCACTGTTCAGCAAGGGAGGCGAGCATGCAGATGAACTGTGTGAACCACATGAAAACATGCTGACTTTTCTACAAGTGCTCTACAAGTGCTCTGGGAACACTGAAGGTGGGGCAACTTTGCGTGGGACAACAGAGAAAGAAAAGCTTCAGAGAGGAGGTGACTTTTAGGCTGGGTCTGAAAGGATGGCTAAGAATGGAAACAGGGAAGAGTAGGGAGAATATTCCAGGCAGAAGGAGCACACAGGAAAATCCGAGGGGTTGTAAATAGGACTGCTGTGTTCCAGCTCAGGATAAGACGTTCGGTGGGGAGGGGGTTGGGGAGCTAGTGGCAGATAATGAGGCAGGGGAAATAAACTGGAGCTTGACATGAAGGACATTCATAGATTAAAATGCAAAGCTAATGGTCAGGGATGCACAGTTGCACAACTCCAGGGGGCGCTATTCATCTTACAGCCTAAGTAAATGGTGCCTTGAAGTTTTGGCAAGCACAGCTTGTGTGGTTGTACCCATTGGTTCAGCTAATGGTTGTTGAATGATTACTTCTAGAAGGTATATTGAGAGCTGTATGTATTTTATCTTCCTTAATTCTCACAACCACCCCATGAGGTAAATTCTATTTCCATTCTCACTTTATAGGTGAGGAAACTGAGGCACACAAAGGTAATCTTGTGCGGCTACAAAGTGGTAGAATTGGGATTTTAATCTGGGCAGTTTGCCTCCAAGGCCAAGGCAGAGTGATTCTCAACTTTTTGTCACATATGGCACACACAGGAAGTGATGTTTTATGACTTAATAGGCTAAATTATAAAGCTGCTCACAATCTGAAGGGCCCTGGCCCAGAGACTCTTATGACCTGGGCTGCAGCCTGGCCTCCCTGACAGCTGAGGGAGTGTGCAGGGGCTTGGCACACCTGTGACCCATTTCTGCAGCACCCCAGGTGGAGTTCATGTCTAAGGAAATATGCTTGAGGTCACTTTTCCAACCAAATTCTGATTATATTACGATTAAGCTCTCAAATGGGAAAAGTAGGAAAGATCCTATTTGCTTTAGGGTTCTACATAGTTGGCTCTCGGTTTGTAGTTTTATAGCCCAAGGGACAAAATGGTGGAAAAGCGTGGGCTCTGGAGAGGGACAAATCAGGTCTTTGTCACATGACCTTGGACAAGGTATTTGCTGTCTCTGAGCCTCCATTTCTTTGTTGATGCAAAGGCTGTCATAAATAGGCACTTCGTTGGTTTGTTGTATCAAATGCAGTAGTTTCTGTAAAGCAGCTGGCACTGCCCCTCAGTAAATGCTGGCTTCTTTCTCTCCTTTCTCTTCTCCTTCCACTCTGGATATTTCTGATTGGAAATCACATGATACCATGCTGGAGGGCATTGGTTTGGGGAGAGCCAGGCAATAGCCATCTGTCAGGAAAACCACTTACCTATATTGACGGGGACATTGTTAGTGACGCCACCCTTTCTTTAGAACTCCTTTCTCATGAAAGTACTCCTGAGTTTTGTTGGCAGAAGTTTATAGATGTCAGAACTGTCCATGAAAACAAACAAGCAAAACTGTCCTCTAACAATTCTACTTTTTTTCACATTTGTTTTCATGTGGTCATCTTTATCATTTAATTTTCTAAGTATTTGCATTTATTTTATTGTGATAAAAAATATGTAACATAAAATTTACCATCTTTATTTTTTAATGTACATTTCACTGATCTTAAATATATATACATTGTTGTGAAACAGATATTCAGATCTTTTTATCTTGCAGATCTGAAACTCTGTACCCATTGAACAGCAACTCCCTTTTCCTTCTTCCCCCCAAGCCCTGGGAACCGCCTGCATCATTTAATTTTTGAGAAGACAATTTAGTTTCCTAATAAGATGAACATTGTTCCCTGCTAGTCCAACAAGTTGCTTTTGAAATTATGATCAGGTTAAATACTCCTGTTAGAGGCTGATCAGAATTACTGTGTCTATTTAAAAAATTACTATTCAGAAGAGATGAAGATCAGTGATGATACTTGAAGACACATATATCTCACATAACATCCAAATCTTTTTTATTCCTTAATAGTTTATTTATCTCATGTTTATCCAGTGGTCTGAAAGTACCCTAGGTTTTACAAATTCCCTAACCGGTGTGTTACTGACTTTTATATACAGATTGGGCAAAGTATGAGTAAATGACTAGTTCATGATGAAAGAGTAAGAGTTAGGAGGAAAACGCAAGCATCTGGACTGTCTTCTGCCATTGAGAAAACAATGACACCCTCTCCCCGCACACTGCGCAGGGGTTGGCGCCTCCCAAACTTACCCGTGAAGTCTTTGGGGAATGGCAACAACATGGCATCTCTGGTTAGATTTAGTCCCTTGCCCTAAGAAGGGACTCATGCATGCTAATCAATAAAAGATAGAATGACTCTGGGTGAGCAGAAGGAACAATGCTAGGGAGTGACAGCCAAAAAAAAAATCAGATTTTTTCAGATTCTGCAGAATCAAGTTTGTGTTGTTCGTGATTGTCTGTATGGTTCTGGCCAATTCATAGAATGTCCACGATGGAAGACTCCTTTTTCCAAATAAATTGCACTGGGAGATAGAAATCAGCCCACAATAAATGAGTCTCCTGGAAGAGGACTTGTGGTCTGGTTGTGGTAATCACGGTCTCCGCCTTATTTCGGTCTTGCCAGGCAGCAAGTTGCCATTTTTATTTCTTCATGATTTGTGTGTGTGTGTGTGTGCGTGTGTATGTGATGAGGTGTGTGCTGATCTCCCATCTCCCAAATGTCTTGTTTTCTTCCATGGAGTGGGGAGGTTCTGAGATGCTGTGCTGGCTGTAACAACATTCCGGTCTTAGTAATATGTTTCTGAGCCCAGAAGACAAGAATCTGCTTTCCTTGGTCATCTATGCCTCTGTTTCTTGGGCCAGAAGCAGTGTTTGTCTTTCTGCTGGTGGGCTCTTATTCATGTCGACTGGTGAGAATTTTCTGGATCGCACACCCTGACAGTAGACTTTGGCTTTATTTCCAAGAAAGCCGCCTCCTTCCCTCTGCCAGCTGCCTCAGCTTATGGGTTTCTGCTCCTTTCCTCATCACACTCCTGCACCACTCACTTCTTTCCTACCTGACCCTTCCTCTCCACCTCGCATCTAAGCTATGAAACTTTTGTTTCCTCATTTTGGTTCCCCTGTTCATGGCATAAATTCGGGACCTGGGCAGACACTTGAAAGTTTTTCAGTGGCCACAAGTCATGCATCCCTTCCTCTGCTTGGTACTGTCTGTGTCTGCCCAGGGGACAATTAATAATAAATCAGTGAAATGTGTTTCAATGATTCTCTTGCTTTAAATTCTTGGAGACAGCTCTCAGGAAGGTATAAGGAAGTGGAGGCCCTCAGAATTTCCTCTGTCTTGCATCTTCAAACAGTTTGGTGTTGATTGGTGTCTGTAAATAGTCAATGGGGTTAGAACTAATGGAAGGGGGAAGGCTTAAAGGAAATCTGGAGGCTCTCGGTTCAGTAGATTCTTAGTGACCCTGCTTCAGTGTAAGACTCGAATACTCCCTGGGTATACAGCTGCCAGAGCAAATAAGGAACGTCACTGGTGGACCATGAGAAGATGGAGACAAGGGGACTTGGAAAGAGAGCCAGCGTTGAGTGTTTGCTGGGATACTATGGGATATAGAGGACCTTGAAGCACAGTGGTTTTCATATTTTTTTGTCATTAAGAAAAAAATATGGTCTTCAACTAAGACATGGCATGGGGAGAGAGACGCCTCTTTAGTGATGAACTTCGTAGGAAGAACAAAAACACCGCTTATGCTCCGACCATAGCCCAAGGGAAGACCAAGAGACGCCAAGAAGAGTCAGCCAGAACTGTGGGGATGGGGGAAGCTGTGGACAGCTTGGCACAGCCCTGCCCTGGTGTGGCCAGAAGGAGGAGGCCATGGGAGAAAGTCATCCATGAAGCAAGTCAAATTCTTCCAAAGTTTTCCACTTTCACCCTTTTGCATAATCAGATTCATGTTTCTCTCCTTGTCATATTCCCTCCAGCTTATCATTAGTGATTAGTCATGGGTAATTCATGTTTTCATTTGATCAATGTTGGTTACAAAGTGCCACATTGGTGTCCTACCTGGCTGACTTCCTGGGTTAGATAGCAGGTGTGAACAAACCATTGTTTCCTGTTCTGCTGGCTTGAGGAAGGGGCTCTGGTAGGTTCTAATTGGCGGGCTTAAGAGGTCCAAAAGGAATGGAACATCAGCAGGTGCACTTCGTAAGTGGAAATTATGGTAATCAGTGTTGCAGGGGAATAAAATTGTGTGTGCTTGATACAGCATGTGAGACTTTATCTGTATAGTTCTTGTTAATAATATCCAGTCCAGTAGGTTCTGTGGAATGAAACATCCCAAGCACCATGGCTGAGGACCTGTGTGTATTGCTACACTATAGCTTGTGGGAATGACATGGGAATGTGTTCTTAATGGTGTTCCACATTAGGCAGGAGAGTGTTTGCTGAGGTCTGATTCAGAACACAGAGTTCTGTGGGGCCCTGACATCTTCAAGCCCTAGATGGTTCTCCAACTCACTTCGTGGTGGAGATTCTGATAGAGATGGGGTGGGGGGGTCTTGGTGAGAAAATGTGTTTTGAAGCAGTAAGTGTCCAGCTCCGTTTTGATCCTACACTGTTTTAGGAGCTAGGTTAATTAGCTCAAGGTGAATTCTGTGTTACCTGTCTGCATGTGTGGACAAACACAGAGTTCATTATCTTCTATTTAAAATGTACCATTACGACTAATACCTATGAGTAACTCAGTGCTTATTGTATCCCAGGCTTTATACACACATGTGCTAACTGCTAAGTGTCTCATTCATTACTGAAACAGCCTCATTAGGTAGGAATCCTATTGCTAGTCCCATTTTACAAATGAGGAGACAGAGTCTTAGAGGTTACATGGCTTGGTCATCGAAGTGGCAGAGCCAGTATTTGGACCCAGTTCTGTCTAGTTCCGAAGCTCACACTCCAAACTGCAAATGAGACTGCCTCTCACTTCAGGTCTTTGGGTTTGAGTGATTTATTTTCTTCACATCCTACGTGGTCTCAAAACAACCACCTCCTTATACCTCTTACTCCTGTTCCCCAAACACCAGCCTGGCTCGTCTTCTGGTCAGAATTAATGATGGTGGATGACTGGGATGACGTCCAGGCGGCCTCCCACAGTGAACTCCCCAGTCCAAACCAAATGGTGAGATCAAGCCCTTTGGGGGTGTCATTTCCTCACCCCTCCAAAAGTAATTCAGTTGTTTCTGCTAGTCAAACGCTTCTGTTTCCTCGCTAAGCCCGTGTTAGTCATTGGGATATGTCAGTAGGTGAATGGATTTACTGTGTTCCAACATCTGCTGAGCTCCAAGCACATGCCCCACACATGGCAGCAACAGGAGCTGGGCGGGGGGCCCAGCAGACAACCGGGGTTCCCACAATTGTGTCCAGGCCCCGAGACTGGAGAGAGAATGCTGGGGGAGAAAGCTTCGTTCCGATATGCGGAAGGGATCTGGTTCCATTCAGCCCCCATCCCGGCAAAGTGATGAGGACGTTTGTGTGCGGTGAGGAGACAGCCCAATAAACAATTCCCCCTCTGAGGTGCAGCTCTTCCCCACTCGGAACAGAGCCCATCTGTCCAACAGTGTCTGAAATAACACCGGACAGCCAGCAAAGGAGTGTCCATTGTCACATGCACATTTGGACCGCAGGTAGTCCACATGGGCCCCTGTAATTCAAGTCAAAACAGCCTCTTCGGTGACAGGGAGGCGGGGAGTGAAAGTGGTAGTTGTGATTCCAACAACCAGGAGGATTGTTTTTCTAAGAATTTCTCCCAGTGGCCATTGAGGACTCTTGGTGTGCAGCCCCTCCAGGAGATCTCGAAATTTAGGCAGCTATCAAATTCCACATTAAACACCGAGGTGCTGCCAGTGGGCTGGAGAGGCAGGCTGGTTATAGGGATCTGTGTTTCGAACAGACCAGAATTTGATTGTAGTTGATGTCTCTTTATGGAAACCCCCCTAACAGGCTTTGTGTGTGTGTATGTATGTGTGTGTGTGTGAAGAAGATTGGCCCTGAGCTAACATCTGTTGCCAATTCTCCTCTTTTTTTGCTTGGGGAAGATTGTTGCCAAGCTAACATCTGTGCCAATCTTCATCTATTTTATGTGGGATGCTGCCACAGTGTGGCTTGACAAGTGGTGCTAGGTTCACGCCTGGGATCTTGTCCTGCAAACCCTGGGCCACCGAAGCAGAATGTGCGAACTTAACCACTATGCCACTGGGCCAGCTCCCTAACAGGCTTTCTTAAGATCACGAATTGGATGCTGGAGTTTAAAGCTGACAGAACAATGGAGCTCAGAAAATAGTCGGCTTTGAACCTCTGGCCTTGGAATTTTCTAGAATGGGCTATTAAGATCCATTCACCTGGGGGTTTTCTTACTGTTTTTACACACAGTGACACCTTTAGCTTACATCTGGCTTTTTGTGAGCATCAGTCAGATTGTAGCAAACCTTTTATCCTTTCCTCTAAATGCTCACTTTCACGTCAATGATGGGAAGAACCAAGATGGTGTCACCCAGGACTGAGGTTTCTAAAAGATTTCTTGCAGCATGGCATTGTAGCTGAACACGGGCCATGAATCGGAGGGCTGGCTTCGTGTCCTGAACCTGTGCCTCCCTGGCTTTGGGACCTTGGGCAAGTTACTTAGCATCCTCAAGCCTCAGCTTTTTCATCTACAAAATGGGGACAATAGTAACAAAAAGAACTAACTTGTAAGATTGTTGTGTGAATTAAAATGAGAGGGTTAACAAAATGCTTAGCATGATACCTGGCACGTAACAAACATTTAACCCATTGCCAGAATATTATCTAAAGATGAAGACTGGAAATGTTTTCTTTTTGTCCACTTCTCCCTCTTGGGGAGTGTAAGGTTTACTCTTGGGTTTCGGGGATGCTGGAGTTTGAGCACAAGCACAGGCCACAGCAAAGCACAAGGCCTGGCCATGGTGAGGGCTGTGGGTAAAAGCCGAGGGGCCGACACTGGGGAGATGGGGCTGCCGGCCAGAGGCGCAGAGCTGAGTTCTGCTCGCTGCCAGAGGGGAACAAGGGCCAAGAGAAGCAGCCCAGGGCAAGTCGAGGGGTGTGGGGAGGGGTTACGGTCCCGGATGATTGCTCTGCGGGGTGCATGGATAGGTCGGGTTGGGTTTTAGGGATGGCAGGAAGGAAGTGGATTTTTAAAAAAATTTTATTGTGGCAAAATATAAGTAACATAAAATTTGCCATTTTAACCATTTTTAAGAGTACAATTCAGTGGCGTTAATACCTTCACATTATTGTGTAATCATCGCCACCATCCATCTCCAGAACTATTTCATCTTCCCCACAACTGAAACTCTGCACCCATTAAACACAAACTCCCCATTCCCCCTCCCCCCAGCCCCTCAACCGCCATTCTCCTTTCTGTCTCTATGAATTTGCCTACTTTGGGTACCTCACGTGAGTGGAATCATACAATATTTGTCCTTTCATGACTGGCTTATTTCACTGAGCATAATGTCCTCAAGGTTCGTCCATGTTGTAGCATGTGTCAGAATTTCCTTCCTTTTTAAGGCTGAATAATATTCCATTGTATGGATATACCACATTTTGTTTATCCATTCATCTGTCAGTGGACATTTGGGTTGTTTCCACCTTTTGGCTACTCTGAATAATCCTGCTAGGAACATGGGTGCACAAATATCTGTTTGAGTCCCTGCTTTCTATTCTTTTGAGCATATCCCCACAACTGGAATTGCTGGATCATACGGTAATTCTATCTTTAAATTTTTGAGGAAAGACCATACCATTTCCATAGTGGCTGTACCATTTTACATTCCCACCAGCAGTGCACAAGGGTTCCAGTTTCTCTATACCTCACTGACACTTTCTGTTTTTGTCTTTGTGTTTTTTTCTCCCCAAAGCCCCAGTGCATGGTTGTATATCCCAGTTTAAGTCCTTCTAGCTCTTCTATATGAGCCGTCGCTACATCATGGCCACTGACGGACGGGTGGTATGGTTCCTCAACCGGGAGACCAACCCAGACCGCTGAAGCAATGAGAATGCCAAACTTTAACCAGTGGTCCATCAGGGCTGGCTCACTTTCTGGTTCTTTGATAATTGCCATCCTAATGGATGGGAAGTGGTATCTCATTGAGGGGCACTGATTTAAAGGCCTCATTAAAGAGTCAGTCTCTAAACAAATGGCAGCATTAGCACAGTGCCTGGCTCATGCTGCAGGTTTAATAACAGTCCCTCGTTTAAGGAACCAGTGATTTGAGTGTGTAGGACCAAGTGGTTTCAGCTCACCAGTTTCTTAGCTCTCTCTAGGGGATGCCCTAGTTGGAGACAGGTGGCAACTTTGGCAATGGGATTTTATAGGCACCAAAATGTCCATGTGGCCCTAAAGGTGGTCTTTACCAGGTTGGCATGGTGCCTGACGTCCCCAGCAGGAAGGTGACCTGTTAACATGGAAATGAGTTACTGAGAGGAGCAGCACAACACATCAGTGTGAGCACAGAGGCTGGCTGTCGCCTGGCACGGAGCCTGGGAAGGTGGGCTGGGGCATGCATGTTTGGGAAAGGTGGGAGAAGAGCTGCAGCTGGAGGACCTTGTTCAGGCAGCGGAAGCCAGGCAGCCTGGGACGGAAGGGAAGTCCTCGGACGCCCGGGGTGGTGGATTGCTGAAGGCCAGCACTTCTGTTCCTGGGTCAGTGGCTGCGACAGGGGAAATGCCCCACTCGTGTCGCAATTCCTGTGTGACTTCATACCTTTGCACGATTCCCACTCACTCTGTGACCTCTTGGGAGTCTCCATCTGCCATACCCCTTCTTTCTATGCTGTCCCTAATGCACCCCACACACTTGTCTCTACTTCTCAGCTTCCACTTCTTTGGGTGTTAGTATCTATATTCCTCACCACCTGGGTCTTTACCAGAAAACCTAAAAGGCTTGATGCATGCTTTTTCTAGATGGCAAGTGGCTTCAGGCTAAATGGGATTTAGAGGATAAAACAAGGATTCTGGAGAACTCAGGTATTTGTTCTTTCTCCATTGATGAGCACACTCTGTCAGTGGCCGTGACAGTGATGGAGACACAAGTGATGGAGGCACTCACTGGCACTCTTGAGGAGTTTTTTAAGTGACCAGGGATGCAAATGTAGAAGCCAGTAGATGTGATGGGTGCTGTAATGAAGGTCGTACAGGGACCAGTGGGGACATGAAGGAGCGGTTGGGGGTGGGGGGGTCAAGGAAGGCTTCCAAAAGGAGGTGGCACACAGCTCACTCAACTCAGATACAGCGTGACATAATTGGGGTTTGGACCCTGCCAGAGTCCAGGAACCCACCGTGCTATTCTATACAGGGAATTCTTTCTATAATTAATTTTCCCATTGTTCATTTATGTTTTAAGAGAGAAACTATGTTGGACGATGAAAGGCCATCAGCAGAGGTTCCGGGCAGCCCTTCCTTATGCTGGATCTCATGCGATAGCCATTGTATTACATGTTTCTCTATCACTTCTTCCTTACGGGACTGTTCGGGGACTTGCAAATTGATGCTTGTGAGGCTTTGAAAACCCTCCCTTGAAAAACATATTAAGTTAGCATGGAGTAGAAAGCACTTATTAGAGATGGTCAAACCATAGACGTATATATGAAAGCAGCTTTACCTATTAGATTGATCAAAAGGAAAATAAAAAGATGTTAAAACATTATACTTTAAACTCATGAGTAAATGAAAAACACACAAGCAGAAGGGAACTTTCATTACAGTTCAACCTTTAGCCACTAAAACTAATAAAAAATGGAAACAAACATCACCATGAACTAAATTCAAGTGGCTCCTGTTGGCAAAACAAGGAATATTGTTAATCATCACTGTTACGTAATTTTTCAAATCCTTGAGAACTGGGATCCAGATACCCAAGTAAAGTTAAAACAGCATGATCTATATTGTACACGATTTGAGTACGAGACTGCTTTCAGAATGTGCTTGATGCTTCATTTATTTATAGTCATCCTGCAAATCTCTACTGTATATATTTTTTCCACTAAGTGTATTCATCTCTTCCTTCGAAAGTTGGTACATGCTTCAGGTTAGTGGATGATAACTAGTAAATCTGCTGCTGTTGGGAGCACAGCATTTCATTTTCTGTCAACTCAGCAAATATTTTTAAAACAACGTTTAAATGGTTTTGCAGCTCATAAATCTACACGTTATTTTATTCTATAAAGAAAATGCAGCATTTTCTATTTTATTTGGGGGCATCTCATCACACAGTTTTTTGTAACTCCAAATATCGGCTAAAAAATAGCTTTTAAAATGACTGCTAGTGATTTTCAGGTATTTATTCAAATATTTCCCCCATTTCTAAAATACGTAGAAAATTGATATGATTGTTTTTTGAAGGATTTGCTAGGGATCATCTCCTTCAAGTAAAGGGACCCTGAATTCAGTCTGGTTGTCAGTTGCATTAGGAGGGAACTGGCCCATCTTGGTATAAGTATTCTTCAGCTGCGCCCTGTATGCTGACAGGAGTGCTGACAAGGAGTCCCAAATGGGGGACCTTTCAAACTGCAGTTGAAAATCTTCTAAGAAGAATTAATGTTATTTTAGAGTTAGTGGCGATTAAGTTTTAAGAAAAGACTTTACGGGCTTGTCACTTGGGCAGCAGAGTAGAATCTGCAGACCTTGGGGCTCTGACAGTGACAGGGTTAACTGACTGTCCCATTGCTCCCCCAGAAGGACGGCAACCCCCTATTCTTGATCTCCCATTCCTCATTTATTTCCACATAACCTCCTGATTCGTAACACTGTACTTACATGTTTAAGAAACGTGTACTTACAGTTCCTCATGGTTTAGCAGCAATTTCTTTTCTCTAAGATGTACGATACTTTTGAAATGATGTATTGGCCAGAAAGTTCTAGGTCAGGAATGTGTAGGTAAGCTAGGTTCAGGTAAGAAGGAAGGAAGAAAGTTTGGAAGATGTTAGAAATGGTCGTTGACTTGTTGGGCTGGCAGCTTGGCTAACTGGTAAAATGAAAAAGGATAGTTTCATTCTCCAACAGAAATGTCATGTGGGCTGGAAGAATATTTAAGAATTAGGTGATCAAAATGTTGAAACAGACAGGTGTGGTACAGCAGATAGTTGTCAACATTTCACTGAAGTCATTCATGTAAAAATCTGAATCCTAAATTAATTCTAGGTGAATGGCATACTTCTTAGTTTACCACAGTTATGAACCTTTTTTTTTTTTTTTTGAGGAAGATTAGCCCTGAGCTAACTGCTGCCAATCCTCCTTTTTTTACTGAGGAAGGCTGGCCCTGAGCTAACATCCATGCCCATCTTCCTCTACTTTTTGTATGTGGGACACCTACCACAGCATGGCATGCCAAGTGGTGCCATGTCCGCACCCAGGATCCGAACTGGCGAACCCTGGAACGCCGAAGCAGAACGTGCGCACTTAACCACTGTGCCACCAGGCCGGCCCCTGAAATTGTTGATAGTAAACTGATGTGATCTGAGCATCAGGTAATGAGACTGACCTTGGATGGCTGACTGGTCATGGGACATGAGGACTCTGTGTGTTCTGGAAGTTGGGCAGGGGAGGGCTTGGAAGGTAACACTGTTTTGGGGGTGTTCCATGTTAGCCAGGAGTCATGGGAATTTGCCGTCCTGTTTGTTATGTCTGAGTTTGAATTGGCTCTTTGTAGATTCTCTGTAAGACTTTAATGTCTTTCTTGGTTAGAAAGAATCTCTGCATGAAAGCACATTTGAGGAATATTTGTAATGAAGCTGGGAGCCATTTAGGGAACTGGCACAGAAGTTCTTCCAGACACATGGACAAGGGAGACCTGCTATAGGAAGGGGGCGAATGCATGTGATTAGCAAAAAGAATCACCCAGGAAATGGTGAAGTGAGCTGGACTCACCTACCATCATGTGGCTGGCAAGGCAAATTCTAAGATGTTCGTACCAGGGAGTGTATTTAGGAAGGGGAGACTACCACACCACTTTCTTTCTTGGCAAAGTATACAAAGTGCAGATTATACCAGAGGTGGCCAAATCAATGCCAAGCTTCCCTCTGGATAATTAAGACCATGGAGATGAGAAAAGAGATGCAGAGAGCACAGATGGTGGATGGGGTAAAAGTGAAGAATTTACTGCAGTGCTTCCCAACTTTCTACCCACCGTAGCACACAGAGAAAATAATAATATTTTTACATCAGCTGGGCAGCGGCTGGCAGGAGATGACCAGCTTGGAAGCTCCAGCCACTCCTGGCCCTGTCCAACCACCCAAGGGCTGAGGGGATCAGAGGCTCAGGCAGACACCTGTAACCAGTTCTTGCATGTTGATTGGGGAAACTCTTGTCTAGTGAATATCATGAAGGCACAGTCATAAGATGGAGGTCATGGAGCCCTTTCAGATCTGATGAAAGTTATGGGCCCTCTCCCCAGAAAGACCATTATGTACATACACATAGAATTTTGCTCACAATTTCAAGGGATTCATGGAAATGCTCAAGTCTACTTTTGGACCTCAGGGTAAGAACTCTTGCTTTAGATAATTGATCAAAGAAAGGTCTTGATGAAGAAATGAAGGCAAAGTCATATGGATAAATTCAGCAACTCAGATAAAAAATCCAACTAAAGAATAGAATTATAGACTCTTAGTGTTTTCAAAGAAACTTTCTATAAGGCTCTGGTGTTGGAGACAGTTCAAAGGCTGGGGACACCAAGCAGAAAATATCCAGGCCAGGTAATTAGATCCAAACAATTGAGCACATTGCAATGGTTGAGCAGATTGCTTAGCTCCATCCATATTGTCTACTTTTCAAAAGTGTTAATGTTAACTTGGTCAGGATGGTTATTTGGTAAATGGCCAGTCCAGTGGCACAAGTTTAATTTCTGAGTCTCTTGCTTCCAAACCTTTTTCAGAGGGAACCTTCTCTAATTTCCTCAATACATGTGGCAGAATGGTGTCGGTGTGGTGAAGCTCTTGCTTGGCTTTCCAAGTTTGACAGGGGCAGCTCGGGCACTTATTGCCGCTGGGGCTCTGCAGCTTGGTTCTTAATCAGTTGTTCTGATTGACTCAGCCTCACTTGCAAATAAGCCCATAGACGCCCTCGAAGCACCTAGAGGGGAAGATGACAGGTACTCAAAACAAGACATTCAGGGCTAAATGCCTTACCAATTATTTCTGGAAAAAAACCCCAGATCTCAGAAGACTAAAGGGTGAATAAGGGTTGGAGCATCAGTGTTACCTCGAATAACGTATGACTTCTGTTAGTTTAATCTCAGGTCTCACATCACGTGAAAGTTGTGTCTTTGCAAAAATACAGCCTGGAGGGAAATTTTGCCAGTGTCGTGCTCTGGTGAGTTAATATGCATTTAAACAGTTTTATAACAGATTATTTACCAACGGGAACAGAATGCCTTGGCATGGGATGCCTTTGAGAGAGCTGTTCTATTGCACTGGCTAATTCCATATTTCAGAATAATATCTACATACCTCCTAGTTCTTGTAGGTTCTCTCAAACTCCTCCCTCTACTGGTGAAATGAAAGAAGTGACAAGTAGGTGAGATTATGTTGCCCTCTGGTGTCAGCCAACCCAAAAGAAAGAGCTAGAACTCAGGAAGGAGATAAGAAGTAGAAGGAAGTAGTTAAGAAGATACTACATACCAGGAGAAAGATGGAGAGATGGGGAGGTAAGGGAATGGAGAGGGAAGAAGGGAGATGAGCATGGCATGCTATACCACTGGATCTTCTTGTTGATGGTGAATGACCTGATTTCAACTCCCCATCTGGCTAAGGAGAGTGATACTGCCTGTGCTATTTGCCTGATAAACCTGTAGCCTCTGTGATCTGTGATGGGGCAGAGTCGGCTCATGGAGGGACGGGGCTTGGCTTTCTCTTTGGGTAACCAGTGGGAAAGAGAACTGGGTGATGGCTAACCATCAGAATTACAGATTCCTGTCTGAGGACCCACCTCTTCCTCGAGATGGAAACAGAAATTTCCATACTTTCTCTGGATCTCTATCCTTATTCCCAAAGAGGTGGCAGGGCCTCACTGTCTAGCTCTTCAGTATATGCCCGGGCATGAGGGCCTTGGTGGTGGTGGGAGTTGACAGTACCACTGGTCCCTGGAGCTCCTCCTCACCCCAGCTCTTCCCCTCTTGCCACATTGTGAGGCTTTGCCCGCTCTTTGGCTGTGCTTGCCAGGGCACAAGAGCAGGGTTTGGTTGGCTTAGCCAGCCTATTAAATCGTGAATCATTTTCAGATGTGTCTGCCCTGTCATTGTCTTTTGAGGTCCTCTACAGGGACAAGCATTATGTCTCCTTGCTGCAGACTGTGGAAAGTCAGTGGAATATTGTTGATGACTTTTCCCATAAAAACAAACAATTGAGGACTATTTAAAGAAATCAGTGGAAGCCTAGAGCAAAAATGTGGACAAAGTTTGGGCAGAGGCATGGGGAGGTCAAGTGTTCCATCTTTGGTCCCGACTAGAGGAGATAATGGAGCTATGGAAAGGAATCCTTTGGGCAGCAGAGCTCTAAGGGGAACCAGGAGAGGACCAGTGATGCTTGTTACCTGGAAAGAGGCGGGAAGTGAGGCAAAGGAGGGAAGGAAGTTGGGAGAAGGAGGCACCATCAGGTGCAAGTTCCTTTTGTAGTTTCTCTTGAGATCTTCAAATCCTAGTTCAAAAGACCGTAAAGCTGGGACTTCTGAGGTCTTCCCCAGGCTGGCAGAACTCTTGAGTGAGAGAGGGCTAAAAGTCTAGCCCTGCATCCAGTTAATTCAAGACATATTATTGAATGAGTGAATGAAATATTGTAACTGATTTTATTATTGGTTTTCAAATAGACGGCATAAATGAATGGTAAGAAAGAAGAGAAGAAGGAAAAACAGATTTTTTTCCTTCCACTCTATGTAAGAAACTCAGGTTTGGGCTTAGTTAGAGTCGTGGAAACTAGAAAGACTAGAAAATACAAGAGAAGTTTAGAGGGAGAAAAGAAAGCCAGTAGAATAATTTTCAAAGATCACTAATTCATGGATTTGTAAATTATTTAATTATTATGCAATTGAAACAGAAGTAGGCATAATAAAGGGAGTTTCCCCAAACTCTATTCTATAGGGAAGGCAATCCCTTGGGGATTGGGTCAGGAACCCCACTGGGCATTTCCTGTTGCTACCCCCAGGTGTTTTCCCGCACAGGTGGGACAGCTTAGCTTCATGCATATGAATACCTAGGATTGACTTTTAGGGCAGAGAAGCTGCAAAGGACACTGAGCCCTGCCTGCTGTGCGTGGTCCCACCCATTTTACCTCCGTGCCTTCCAGGTGGTCTGCGCCTTTGAACTTGGGGTCTTTGAGTCCATCCACCTCAACCCACTTTCCCTGCATTTGCACCCTCGGAGGAAGTGGCTCAGTTTATTCTCCTCTAGCACTGGCTCTGCCTGTAACCTTAGTGCTCTTTTCTAGAAAAAGATTGGGTGAGATTCATTGTATTCAGACTAGGTTGTTCCTTAGGAAATCGGTTCGTTTTGGCTTCATTTTATTTCTCAAAATATGAGATATGCAGCTATGGATCAATCATTTGGCTAAATCTTTTCTCCTCTGGGTCCCCACCTGTTTCTTTGTGACTCAGAGCTATTTTGTATTACCCAAGCAACAAAATGATTTACAAAATGAAAGAGAGAGACAATCTATTCTAATGGTCAGAAGGCAATAAAAAATATTTATGTGCGCCTGGCTGATGTTGACTTTTGGAGAGCGTTCCCTGGTAAACTGAAAGCTGCGGAAAATGAAAGCTGAAAAGCCAGCCCTCAGGGTTCTAATTCTGAGTACACATCTTCTTAGGAAAAAAAATCTTCATTTTTTTTTTTGGTGTCAGATTCTGCATCTGCCAAACGAAGTTATTAGCTTGGACCCCTGTATTAGCAGTGCTGTGCAGAGTCGTAGCTGATTTTCATAAGGCTGATTCTCAGAACTGGGGCTTGGAGGCTGGCAGGCAGGGAGGGGGCTGTGGGCAGCGGGGAAATCCTTAAAAGGCGAGGCCGTCCTTTTCCCCAGGCAGGGATGAGGCACCGGGGGCTCTTAAATTTGAACTCCTCTAAGGCCTCCTCTTTTCCTTTATCTTCCTTCCTCTCTCAGATCCTAATGCCCTTGTGAAGAAAAATATTTTTTAAATTAAAAAACAGCAGATGACGACGTCCGCTGGTCTCATTTTCCGGCCGGCATTTTGCACCTTGCGGAGCCCCAGCTGCAGCCCCGTGTGGGGTGTGCGGGAGATTCAGGGCTGTCGGGTCGACTGTAAACCGTCTTGCACCCCGGCTGATGAATAACTAGTAAAGCTGGGCTCTGTAATATTTGTACGGAAAATGCAATGTTTGCACAATGAAGCTCTCCAGATTTTTCAGCCGTAGGAGTGAAGCCAGTTTACAATCAATGATAACAGGTTTCCCTCGCTGCCATTACCACAAATAGTATCTTATTTCAGCAAAATGGTGGCAACCGGCAGGAGGTCCAACAATGCAGATTTTAATCAGAAAATTTAATTTTATATACAATTCACAGTTTGTGCACGGTGAGAAATGTTTCTCACGGGCATGAACTTTCAGGACTCAGCTCTGAGCCAAAGGAGTTTCAATTTATGTAACGCCTTTCTCAGCAAACAATACCCCGAGCTCTTCCCGGTGATGTACGGCTGTGCCGCTCGCGAAGCTACCGCCGAAGTCTTCCTTCAGATTACCCAGGATATTGATTTGGAGCAATTAAAAGAGGTGGCTGCGTTCCACGCAAATCTGTTTTTAATGCAGACGTTAAATTGGCCGAGATTTCCACGCTGAGTCTCTGAGGGTCCGCTCCGCTGTGCTCTCCCTCTGCCCGGACTGGCTCCCTTCGAAGGCCACTTTCCGCCGGGCTCACTGTGTCCCAGCTGCCTTGTAAACTCTTGGAAGAGAAGCCGGCCCTGGAAATGTTGACAGGGCCTTGGAGGAGTTCACTGGGCCCAGGAAGGGTGGCGGAAATGGGGAGGAGAGAGGTCACAGGCTGTCCCGGGGGTAACCCAGAGATGCCAGCCCTTGACTAGTTTGCTGTGCTGGAAAATGGGCTGAGTCCAAGGGTACGAGGCTGCTTTCTCTGGGCAGGGGGAGCAGGACCTGCTCCTGATGGTAGGGGGTATCACACACCTACTTGGGAAGAGCAGGCCAGGACAGAGGCAGAGGGGGGAGGCAGAGGCAGAGGGAGAAGGCCAAGGCTAATGTAGGGAACAACCCTTCCAGCTGAAGGGGACAGGAACTCATAACTGAGTCGTCCATACTGAGGTCCATTGGGAGGGGGTCATGAGAATGGCTCCCGAAAAAGAGTCTTAGGTAAGTCAGCCCTGGACTAAGAGGAGTTGGAGAAGGCAGAGGAGGGACCTGTCCACCTGGTCTCACCCCTGGTCCATGCCAGAAGGCACCCTTTTTGCTTATGGGGGTAAAATGCCCCCTCCCATCATTTCCTAAGAGAGTGTGTGATGGAGTCCCTGAGTGCGCCACAGTATTCCCTTACCCCCCGCCCCCCCCCGCCTTCTCCTCGTCCCAGGTGTCTGAGCCCATGTGACCTTGAGTTCATCGACAGTTCATATTGAGTGGGGGCAACAGTGGCTTAAACAGGTGCATCCCAGCCCTGTTTTACGTTATCCGGGACCCTGGGGGTGACATGTGTCATGAAGGCGCTGTGTCTGGCTGATGAGAAGACGGGGCTGCGTTTTGCAATGATGGCGTCCACCTTGTAGTGAGAGCCTGCGCCAGCCAGGCCATTTACATACATTATCGTATTTAATCCTGGCAACAATCCCGCGAGGGAGGTCCTATTTACCCAGGAGTCGGAGGCTCAGAGAGGGTTAAGTAACTTGCTTAGCTGGGGTCACAGAGTTCGCTCGTGGCCCTGGACTCACAGGGGAGGGCAGAGTAGAGCGGGCGCCATCAGCGTTCTCTCAGGAGCGGGGCTGGAGGGCACGTGGGGCGCTGGGCTTCAGTCGCGGGAGCAGCATTCATAGAGGGCTGGGAAGGCAGCCAGTGTGTCCAATGGGAAAACAACCCCAAGGCCGACCAGAACGTAAGGCTTGGGCCGGAGATACCAAGGCCGGCTTAGGAGCCACCGCCTGGGGCCTTGTTTGGAAAACAGCTCTGAGCCTGAATCTGGCCTCAGTTGGAAAGGATGCCGAGTTTGATTAGCGATGTCTGTCCTGCACTAGGGAGGAGGGAGTGGTTGGTGGGTGTTCTGAATGTGTTTGCAATCCTGGTTTAGGTGTCTCTTGGCTTTGCGAATTTTTTTTCTTTCTGGCCAAATGCTCATTATTTTCCAGCAACAGATAGAAATCTGGACCTTTCCTTCTCTTGTTGACCTGAGTCCACAGCTTTGGAGCTGCCTTTGGTCGTGAGTCCTATTGGGGACTAATCAGGCACTTAGAAAGAGAATGGTCACAACTAGAAGGACCCGCAACTAAGATATACAACTGTGTACCTGGGGGATTTGGGGAGATAAAGCCGAAAAAGAAAATTGTCTTAAAAAAAAAGAAAGAGACTGCGTTCTTTAATATATATATATTTTAAAAGAAATCCACTTTATTTATTTATTTATGTATTTTTTGAGGAAGATTAGTCCTGAGCTAACATCTGCTGCCGACCGTCCTCTTTTTGCTGAGGAAGACTGGCCCTGAGCTAACATCCGTGCCCATCTTCCTCTACTTTATATGTGGGACGCCTACCACAGCATGGCTTGCCAAGCGGTGCCATGTCCGCACCCGGGATCCGAACCGGCGAACCCCGTGCTGCCAAAGCAGAACGTGCGCACTTAACCGTTGTGCCACCGGCCGGCCTGAGAATGTGTTCTTAATGAGAATTTAAAACTCAGAGAACACAGGAGAGATGTATTTATTTCATGTATATTTGTATTTGATATTTAGTACGAGCTTGGCACTCTCGAGTGTTTTACAGATATTAACTCATTTATTCTTCATAACAATGCTATGAGATAGGTCCCAGTATTATCCTCATTATACAGATGGGACAACTGAAGCCTGGAGAGGCTAAGCAACTTGTCCAAGGTCACACAGCTTTGTGAACTCAAGCAGATGCCAGAATCAACGTGATTAGATTACACCGTGCTGCCTCTGTATCATGCACATATTTCTGTTTTGCTTTCCATGGGGTTGTGCTTTCTATCCTTCATGTTTGTTTCCAGACTAGGCTGTGGACGTCGAAGGAAGAGGTTGTGTTTTACTACAGATAGGTACCTGACAGACAGGAAGAGCTGAAATGTGGCTATGGACTATTAGCGGTATGATTTTAGGCATCAGTCACGCTGTGTTTGAGTCATTTTCTACTTGTGTGTGTGGCTCCACCACTAGACTGAGGTTCTGCGAGTGGGACTCTGAGTTATGTATTTCTGTCTCCCCAGCATCGAATACAATATAGAGGAGAACATCTCTCATTTGTTCATTAACCCATTAACTGATTGATCAACGACAATTTATTAAGGGCAAGCACCATGCTAGACGCCAGGAATGAACAAAGGAGAAAAACTTCCTGTCTGTGGTTTAATTCCCACCTCACAAGAATAGATTTAGAAAAATGATGTTGACGTTCCTTAAATTTGACACATTTGTCTATTTTACGAAAAATAATACTAGATTGTTTGTCATTGCAACTTATCGATTCCCTCCTTACCACACTATGTGATGAAATAAAGTTACAAACAGCTATTTTATTCCTATTTTACTTACCAAGGACCTTGGTTGTGTATATTAGTCAGATCTACCATTTAAAGTTAGGAGAAAGCCCTTTTGGTGTGGAGCTGATGGGAGAATTATGGGGCTTCCACAATGCGAGGTGGGGCTGTTTCAGCCCCTTTTGTTATATGAACAGCTTCGAGCATTATTAAGTGATGACAGATAGTACTTGGCTTCTGGTATTTCTTTGAAGGCTGCCTGGAGCGTGCTGCTTGGAAGCAGCAACGATCCCACAAATGGTCAGGGAGCCATCCTCCAGCAAACCGCCCTTCACACCAGGGCCAGGTGTGTAAACAGAGCGCTTGGGCCCTCCGCCCTGGAAGAGGGGCTCCGAGATTGCAGGCCTGGAGGGGAGTATCACATTCGTCAGGATCTCTCTTTCTACCACTAAGGCCGTGTGTGGAAAACCCCTCGACCACCTTTCTCAGTCTCTGAGGATGCTGACTGCGGCAGGGCTCCCTCCTCACACGGAAGAGAAAGGCTCTTTCCAGGAACCCTCAGGGAGTGGGTGGCAGAGTGGGGGCTTTCGAATCCTGTGCACTTCCCACCCCCAACACGGCCACACCCGTGTCCCTGTGCTGAGACGTGCCCGTGGGGCCCAGGCCGGAGGAACCCCTTGGAAGCGCCCCCTCCCCCCAAGTCCTGCTAACAGGCTGTTTCAGATCTGTGACAGCTACCTGCCGGGGCCTCTCTATTCGGGGTCTTCTAAGTGTAACCATATAATGATCAAAAGGAGTCTTTCACTAGATTTTTATTTGTAATTAGCTCCAGCTTGTTTTTAAAAATTTGATATATACTTTAATAAAAAATTTGGAAATACAAAAATGTAAAAAGAAGAAAAAATAAAAATCACCAGTAGTCTCGTTATCCAAACACAGTAATTGCTAACACTTGGGTGTATTTTCTTCCAATGTTGTGATTTCTTTTAACATGGTTGTAATCACCTTGTAATAATAATTGCAGCTAACATTTCAAGGGCCTACTATGTGCCGGGTACTGTTCTTTGTATGTATTAACTCATTTAAGTCTCATAACAATCCTATGAGGCAGGTACTGTCATTACCCCCATTTCACAGATGATACAACTGAGGCACAGGGAGGCTGGTACCTTGCCCAAGGTCACTCAGCTAATAAGCGGGAGAGCCAGGCAGGCCAGCTCTGGATTCTGCTGTTTTTGAACATAACTTTATATTAAAAGCATTTTCTTTTTTTCTTCAGAAACACCAGCTTTAGTGGCTGCCTGGTCCCATCAGGTAAACGTCCCCTGGTTTACCTACTAGGATTTAAATAATGACGCAACCGCGAGTTAAGTAGTGTTTGTGAATGAGGCTTTTTCTATATTTAGGATCACAGAATTTCCTTAAGATAAATTCCAAGATCTAGGTTTAAAAGGTACAAGAAAACGACAATAAGTGTTGATACACATTGCCAAATATTTTCTAAGAGGACTGCACCTGGTCTCACTGCTGCCAGCCCTGGGAGTGCTGGCCCGAGGAACTTACCACTCAAAAAATGATTAATTCATTTGACAGGGAAAAAACATTGTTTTCAGCAGTTCTCCTTGCCATTGACAATGTTTCATCTTTTCGTAAACATCCTTTTTTATGGCTGCGTGAGAATCTACCTCTAAGACACTTTTGGATTTCTTCCTTTTTTCGGTCTCAGACCTGGAGCTAGCTTCTTGGTTAAAGGCCCCACCACCCCAGCCAGCTTTCACTTCTGCAGGAACTGCCTGCTGCACCACAGGGGCCTCCAGGCCACCTCCAGGATTACCTCTCAGCCTGTCACTGACACAGTGACATCACTCACCACAGGCACATACTAGAACCTCAATAAATACCTGCTGGTCAGCGAACAAATGAATGTGTTCTGTGCAGGTCTGCCGTAGTAACCTGCCCTCTCGTCGTGACTCTACAGCTTTAATCATTGCCTCCCCGCGTCCCCTTCAGAAGGTTTGCCTCTGTGATCCCAGGTCCTGGCCTTATTAGGATCCCAGAGGAGTGGCCAACCAGAAGGCTTTCAGCCCAAGGCAAATAATTGAGATCAAAGCTTCTGGATCTCTCTGGGGAGGTCCTCAGCCTGAGAGGACAGGCCCTCAAGTCAAATGAATGGAGCTCTCCTTTCCCTTCGTGACCTGCAAGCAGGCTGTCCCTGATGGGGAAAGGAGGAGGATTAGGGAGCAGGAAGGGTGCAGGACGTGCCGTTCTTGCCAGGCCAAGAGGGCGAGTGTTTACAAAGACGGCTCAAAGGCCTGCAGGGCCCCCACTGAGGCTTCTCCCTGGAATGAGCCCTGGCTTTTCGTGCGGGCTCCCTTGCGCTCCTGAGGCCGCCAGAGATGATGGCTAAGCTTGCTCTTGCCTTCCGGGGACCGTGGGACTCACTCGGATGAATTGTTATTTGACATCTCTTTGCTTCTGTTTTTATAAAAACTGTACAACATAAAGTGTTTTGAGATCTTCAGATGACACTGGGACAAATATTGCTTTTGGCCTGTATATTTTGAAAATATTTAAGAAAAATAAATTCACAGCATATTAGTCATGAAGCATGATGCTACCACTGAAGAAGTCAAACTTTTAAGAGAAATTTACAGAAGGGCAGCCATCCATACAAGTGTATCTTATTTTAAAGATTAAATGTGAGACCTTTCAAGTCTATGACTATTCCAGCCTCTTCTGTGATCTGTCAGGGATGTGAATGTGTGTAAAATTAGGAAGTATGTCATGTGGGAGGAATCAATCGAATGTTTTACAATTCAGGTGACCCAAAACATAATTATGGAAACTTATCTGTTTTTTAATGTTTGCTTTTTAAAATTTACCGTGGTCAAGAGTTCCCACATCATGTGACAGTATCATGCCATAGACTTCTAATGTAAAAGCCACATTTAATCTTTCAGGATTTTGTTTGGTATTTTCTCTTTTTAATCTGCAAAATGACAGGTCGGACTAGAGTATTTACTAAATGCCCACTGGGTAATTCTAATATGCAGCTAGGGTCCAGGACCATTGGCCTAGATGATCTCTGAAGTCCTTCTTTGGCACCAAAATGCTGTGATTTCTATAATTTTACATTTTAAATCAAAGTAAATCAGAAAATCAGATTCACCTCACAGATAATTCTGCCAAAAACATCTTCCTAAACTCAGAGCTCTCAGAAGTCCTAAAACGAAACTTATTTCATTAGCGAGCCAACCCCCGTGAAGTATTTTGGGCAGATCTTATGAATTTGGAAAATTTATGTTTCCTCCACATTTTAATATTCCTAAATGAGTTTTAAATCAACCAAAAGGAATTTATTCTTTTTGAATAATCTTTGACTCTTTGAGAGTCAAGATGTGGTCAAAGTTTTTGAATTCCAGGTAGAAATCAAAAGGATCAAATGAAAATGCTTGTGGATAAAGATAGATGAGAAATGAAGATACTGAATCTTTGCTATTAGCTTGGAATGACAACTCCCTGTGCGGGCATGTGTAAGTGCGTGCATGCATGTGTGTGTTTGACGACGCTCTGCTGGGATCCACGAGGAGCAGCTGATGTTGGAGGGCGTACCTCACAGAAGCTATAAGGACAGTTGGTGGCAGACTGCAGCCATGGGGCCAGCAGATTACTGATTTCAAGGCAATGTCCACCTAGGAACCCTTCTTATTGAAGACCGTATCCCCAGAACCATCAAGTTTTAAAATGTAGTTAACTGGAGATGGTTTTTATTTTCTTGTTATGAAAGCTAGGTGCCCACACTAAGGCCTCACATGACTATATCCTGTGTCTACTCACGAAGAGTATTTATAGCGAGAAGATGCTGAGGTTGACCCCTCTTCATGAATAAGTCAGGAAACAGAAAGATCTGTGTTTGGGATTTAGCTCAGAAATACAAGGGAAAGAAGTCACATTACCATCAGAAACATCAATTTCTTAAGATATTTATTTGAAAGTTTTGAGAAAAGTAAAGCTCATGCCCTGGGGCTTCTGGGAGTATGTACAAAATACAATAATTAAATTAAGTCCAGCGGTTAAAATTCCTCATAAAAAGAAAAAGCTGGAGCGCTTCCCAATGGGGAATGCTTGACTTAAAAGAAAGGTTTTACTCTGTGGCCTGAAGGTCAACAAACTGGGACTCTGTGGGAATGTATAAAATTTCTTAAAGAGGTTCTTCAGTCTTTGTTTTGTTAAAAGAAAATAAAAGAGTAAAAAGGGACAAGTTCTGAAAATTCAAAAAATGAAGGTGCAGTCCTAAAATCATCATGATTTTTATAAACGCAGCACCAGAGGCTATGAAAACATGCTCTCTTTTCTGAGGACTAATCTAACACATATGCTCTTTCAGAAGGAAGGAAAAAAGCCAATGGCGCCATTTGAACAAACCATTTTAAAAAGTGTTCCTTTTCAGGGGAAGTGCATGCAAATTCGTGACCCATTCATTTGCAACTTATTTAGAAGCTAAGCTAACCTTAAATATTCTCATAAATATATTTCACAATTAAAAATTCCTTAGATGACACAAAGACTGATCGGTTTTTAAAAAGGTTTTTATGAAGCAAAGTTGTAAAACATAATTTTGGGGGTCACATCCTCAGTGATCTAAAATGGAATGCTTTTCATAATATGATAATATCTGTTTTGATAAATAATCATTTGTTGTTACTTTGTGGCAATGACCCTCCAAAAAGGAATAAGGTTAACAACAGGCTAGGAATCAAATTTTATGTCCTTAAACTTTCTTATTTATCAGCATCATTCTGGCCTCCCATGTGAACTTCAGCTGCATACCCAAATAATTTCGACTGAAACATAAAGAACCAATGACCAATTTGCCAGATCCTCATCGTCTTTATTGCTTAAGTGGAATCTGAATGTTGGCTTTGCATTAAGACAGCATGATCAAATGTAGGACATTAGGAAGAGCAGCTTTGGCAGCAATATTTAATTTACTGAATAATTAGCAGCCTCATTGACATTTCTGCTTGATTCCCAAAGTACAGTATTAGCTGTCCTTTGCACTGAGGCTCTCGGCAGTAAAATGGGCTAATAAACTTCCTGTGCCAAGTTCACAGTAAGTGAAGGACGATGGAGTGTCCTGCAAGCAGCTCACAACTTAAGACACTAGATTGACTTCCAAAACATGAGCACAGAATTAGAAAAAAAAATTACCCAATTTTGTTGTTTTCTTTTCTACATTTGTTAACTTTGCTTTTGGAATTTCGAGGAGAGGAAGGAAGGTAAAATTATAAGAAAAAGGAGAAGGTAAGTGGAAGTAGAATGACAGTAAACCGAGGGACTAGAGAGAATGAAAGATGATACACAGAATGATGCAGGCCACGGAGGATGGGGCCGCAGGAGGAGGCTGAGAGAGCGAACACAGCTGACTACATCCTCTGTCCTTGAGGTTCTTAACCTAACAATAAATAGCCAACATGAGAGGCAGAGAGGCATTCATTCATTCATTCATTCATTCATTTATTTGGTGAGGAAGATTGGTGCTGAGCTAACATCTGTGCCAATCTTCCTCTATTTTGTATGTGGGATGCCACCATAGCATGGCTTGATGAGCGGTGTGCAGGTCCATGTCCAGGATCTGAACCCGTGAACCCTGGGCTGCTGAAGCAGAGCATGCAAACTTAACCACTACACCACCGGGCCGGCCCCTAGAGAGGCATTTATTTTGAGATCAAAGAATGGCAATTTGGGAGCACAAATTCAGGCAGAAACCCAAGTAGCATCCCGATTACAGGAGAGGGCCTCAGGGTTTTTATGGGAAAAAGGGAGGAAGATGAGGTTGGGAAGGAAGAGTTCATTGGTGCTAGATGAGAGGAGGCTGGGTTTGTACTTCCTGGATTGGCCTGAGATTCCGTCCGTCATCAGGCAAAAGGCTAGACTTGTACTTCATTAATTGGTTAGCAGTTTGTTCATCAGCAAAGTCCCGTTTCCTCAGTCCTGTCAAACAGGATATTCTGGTCCTTGCTGATTTCTTGGAATGTTGGTGGTTTGGTCAAGTTTGAAAAATAAGACATGCAAGGCAATTCCTCTCAACTGGCTGCTCTGGTTCTGTTTTAATATGGCTCCACTCATGTCATGTTTCACATGTCTACATCCTGCTCCTTCATCCCTCCAGTGGGCCTCCTTTTCTTAGACACTCAAGACATTCCCCAGCCATTTAGACCAGTCCCCAGTGGACAACTCTGCAAACTGCATGAGGGACTGTTCAGCCTAGGAGGGAATCAGGGCCTATGGGGTCTGGGGGCCAATGAAGACCTACTGCGAAGTGGTATTTGCCTGGTGGTGGCGCTTCCTGGCTGCGATTGATGACTAGTTGTTTGAATTGTGATGAGCTCGAATATCTTTGCTGGGATCAAGCACTCTCTCTGAGGGAGGCAGTTGTGGAAAAAGAGGTTTCAGCTATTTTCTGGTTGTTTCAAAAAACTCATTTGGAGCTTCCTTAGTAGGGAACTTAATGTAAAGCCATAAATCTCAGGAGTTCTTGGATATGAAGCTGTGTGGTTTAGTGGTTTGAGGCTTTAGTGTAGTCTTAGTATTGCCAGCTGTGTGACCTTGAGCAAGTCCGCGTAAAGGGCCAATATTTGCGCAAGTCTAGGAGGCACGTTAATGTTGTATTTTTTCTATGTGAATGGAGCCCCCTTCAGCCAGGAATCGGTACTGCATAATCCTCCAGAGCTTCAGCGTCTTTATCTACAAAATCAGGGGGTTGGACAAAATAACATGAGTTTGTAGTCTGAACAGCTCCATATTGAGAGAAATTTCCATAGTCGAAGTATGGGACTAGGAGATTCCAAACAACAGCAGAGCCACAGAGCTCTCCTGGGATGCACGTGGCCGTTGGAGTGGCTGCCACACCCTGCGCGTCCAGGGATTGGCCTCGCCGATGTTTCCCTGTGAGAACATATCCTGCGCCTACCAATTGAAGTCAATAAGAAAATGGGGTTCGCCTCATAGAAACTCACCTTCCAGCCAGTTTCGCCGCAGTGGGAGTCCCCTCCCGGACTGCGGAGCGGTGAGCACCTGGATGAAAATCATTTGGCTGTTACTGAATGCCTGCTCTTCACCAAGCATGATGCTAGGTGCTTTTAAATAGTACTGTATTTGTTAGTTTTTATTTGTGATTATTTGATATTCATTCTTTTTTGAAAGATTATTTTTAAAAATTGTGGTAAAATATATGTAACATAAAATTCCCCGGCATGCAGGCTGCAGAGGGAAGGTGCGGTCTTGGGCACGGTGGTTGTCTGCAGCTGAGGATGCGGAAGGAGGAGCTGACAGCTGGAGGCTGTCTGCTCACCGCACCACCCCAGACAGGCAAGTGGGGGCATTCTCCAAGGGGGATTTGGGTGGCACATCTGATCTGTGTGCCCACCGCATCCTTGTAGCAACTCTTTGACTTAGGTCTTATGATTCTTACAGTTGGAGAAACTGATGCTCAGAGAGAATAAATGACTTGTCCGAATGTAACGTAACTCATTAATCTCAAATCCAGGATCAGAACCTAAGTGTCTGATGTGGGGAAGACTAGTTCCTAATTCTAATGAACACACATTTAGCAAGCTCTTGCTGGGAGTGAGGGATGAGCAGGGAGGGATCCAGACACGCATGGCAATGTCCAATATTCAGGGCATCCACACTCTTTTGGGGACACACACACATAAGAAGTCCTACAACAGAAATCTGATCCAATGCAACGGAAGGGCTGGGGGAGGGCCAGCAAGCCGTCTCTGGGAAGACCTGGCAGAAGTGGCTTTCAAGTTGCGTCTGTCTTGAAGAATGATTAGGAGTTTGTTGGGTTTGATGCAGAGGGAGGGGTCACAGCTTGTGCAAAGGAGTGCCGGGCACTGCAGCCAGGCACGGTCTGGCTGCACGGTGGCCAGGCCCCCTTGAGAGAGGCGATGGGTCACTGGTGTGAAAATGCCGGTGGGGCTCCGGCCGATGGACTCACTCCTGGCAGCCTGGGAGAAGCGTCATGAGGCTCCCCTGGAAGCTGCTGCGTAATTGCCGTCCCTGGAAGCCCGGTGGAGGAAATGGATGTGCTCTTCTCCTCATTTGGGAGTTCATGTTATTAACACAGTTTTCCAGAGAATCTAAGCCAGAAGTTCACGTTTGTTTTTATTTTCTTCCTTCTGTGGAACTCAAAAGAGCCCATTAAAAAAAAATTAAGCCAGATGCCTAGAGTATATAGTCTTCTGAAGAACCTCTCCACCACAAAGCTATCTGAAATGGAATGTTCCTTTTCTCTCCATTCTTTTACTGTCTGAATAACTAAGGCAATTTGAATCACTGTTTAAAACAAAATAAAACCCAGCCCAACTAGCTATGTGGCATTAAGCAGACCCAAGAGTTCAGTTTCTTTTCACTGAATTTCTCCCCTTAGCTAGATATTTTAACATCATGATATAGTCAGTGTTTGGTCTTCCTTGTTTCTCGTAGGATGACTCCATCGACTCCATCAGTATATCAACTCTCTTATTTATGGAATGAAGAGAATCTCGAAAGTTCCCTACAGGGCTTAGACTAATCTCTGGGACATGTCCAGTTTTCTGTGTGTTTGCATGTTGCACACACAGTGTGAGAGAGAAAGGGATTTTGAGCAGTGGAGAAGTCTGCCATCCTTACAGACCCCCTTCCGGCCGCCGGCGGCACAGGTGATGGAGAGCGGGTTTCCCACTCTTCCTGGAAAGCTTTGTCGTTGATTTAGGGTTCAGCCCTAACTCTCTGGAAATTTGGTCCCCTCTGCCCTTCCTGAATGGGTTGATTCCTGAACCAGAGCTGATATTGGAGAAAAGCACCTCAACTTGGCCAAATTCTGCCCTAAACCTGAGCACAGCTTTCCGGTTCCCGGTGTATGGCCAAGGGAGAATGGGGCCAGGCCCCCGTGTGTTTGTTCCCTTAGAAGTCTGATAGGCTGTTTACAAGCACTCAGAAGAGCTGACTTCGCTCCTCCAACCCCAGGTGGGTCTCTGGCGAGCTCCTAGGGACCAAAAGAAGAGGGGAGAAGGAGATGAAATAGGTGAAAAAAGTGGCTGGTTCTCAAAGCACATGGTGTGTAGTTTTTCAAACGTTTTAAATTCTTAATGTGCACCTCTCTGGTTATTAGCACAATTGTAGCTAATGGCACTTCTTTTTGTTTTGCCATTTGACATTATTTTACCCCTTTGCTCCTCCTTTGACTTCACACAAGGGCATTTTAATTTTAAAAGAAAAGTCCAGCCGAAACCAGTCCTACGACTTTCAGACTAGCTGTCTGGCACCCAGCTAGGCTCAACCGATGTTTGTTGAATGAATAAACGAATGAAGTGATTCTCTTGAAAAAGTTCAGAGAAATCTTTACTGTAGCAAAGTTTTTTGTTGTTTTTTCTGAAGCCCAGGATAATCACTTAGAGTATCCTCTACGGATTTGAGAGGGCAATAGGCGAAGTTGATTTTAGAGTCTTTTAAGAAACTCTCAACCGCAAAGCTATCTGAAATGGAGTGTTCGTTTTTCTCTTGAGTGTAAGACCGTGTTTGAATAACGTGGGCAGTTCACCTCAACGACTGAAAAGCAAGGGGACCCGGATGCTCCCTCTGCAGGGCCCCCGGCCATGGACGCGGCTTGGAGCCGGACGGCCTAAGGGCGCGGGGCTCCGTCAAGGACAGCGGGACCCGGGGGGCGCGCCTGGCGCTTGCGGGGCCCCTGGCGGCTCGTCCTTGCGCCTGGCCCAGACGCCGGCTTCGGGCTGGAGGGGCACAGGGCCGGCGGGTCCCCAGGGCGGGCGCGAGGCCCCGCGCAGGTGTCGGGTCTGTGCGCGGTGCGCCAGGGGTGCTGGGGCCTGGGAGACCCGAGAGAGACGTTATTGTTACACTGTAACGAGTCTGATTAACATGCTCCTGACACTTTCTCTTAGTTTCTCCGGCTCCTAGCAACAGCGCACAAAGGCGCGGGATTGTCCCGGGCTCCGCGGGGACACGGGGCAGCCTTTGATCTGCCACCATTACAGCGGGGCTGCGCGACAGGCTCGCCGGCTCCGGGCGGCCCGCGGCGGGCGGGCGAGCGGGGCCCCGCGGTCCCGGCCCACTGGGCTCCCCGGCCCCGCCCGCCGCCCCGACGGCCGTGCGCCCCGAGGGAGCGCCGC